>NC_135817.1:86163111-86383830 GCF_964213995.1 Mustelus asterias
TTTGTGAATGTGAGTGGATGTGGGTGTGTGTATCAGGTTGTGAGTTTGTGAGAGTCTGCATGTGAGTTTGCGTGGGTGAGCGAGATCGCGAGAGTGTGTGTGTGTGTGTGATTATCAGTTTGTGTGTGTGCTGGTGTGTCCGTGTGTGTGTGCATGGGTATGTGTCTGTAGGTGTGTGTATGTGCATGTGTGTGTGTGCGGGTGTGTGTGTGCTGCTGTGTCCGTGTGTGTGCATGGGTATGTGTCTATGTTTGTGTGTGCGGGTGTGTGTGTGTATGCGTGTGTGTATGCATGTGTGTGTGTGTGTGCATGCGGGTGTGTGTGCATGCGGGTGTGTATGTGTGTGCGGGTGTGTGCAGGTGTGTGCGTGTGCGGGGTGTGTGTGCGGGTGTGCGTGCGTGCGGGTGGGTGTGTGTGTGTGTGCGCGTTCAGGTGTGTGTGTGTGTGCGTGCGTGCGGGGGTGTGTGCGGGTGTACGGGTGTGTGTGCGGGTGTGTGTGTGTGTGTATGCATGTCTCCAGTGGCCCAATATGCTGCTGACATCTCAGCTCCGGTTCGGGTACAACATCCCATGCACCTGTTCTACAGCAAGATTCAGCACCTGGTGAGGACCAGGTGAGGGAGAACTAAAAGGTGGAGGATGGAAAAAAAGCAAATGAGAGGGCAAGTGAGAAAAGAGGTGCTGTTTGGTATTTTCTGCCTTGTGGCTATTTGTGGCTCTGCTTTCGCTGCTGTTGAAATAATGGTGAACGTGGAATGCGTTATCGTCTTGTTTGTCCCAGAGTCCCTGTCCTCAGAGCTGTCTTTGTGTGCCTCTGGTCACGTCCGACTCTGCTGGTTCTTGCGAGCATCCTGTTACGTTTCAGTACAAGTTACGCTTTACTCTCGTTGAATGCGGCATCGTGTGCCAGGAATCCAAGCTAATTTAGCGATGTGCTCGAAGCTTCTCCCAGACACTTTATCAGCTGAATTAGTGAAAGATCCCAGGTTGCCCAGTCTTTAATTGCCTCTCTCTCTCCCTCTCTGCTGCTGCTTGCTTGGCTTCAGCTATCACTGAGCTTCATTCAGATGCTTGTGCGTTGGCTCTTTGTGTCTGGTTTATCAGCCTCGCCCATGCATGCTGGGCCATGCAGATTATTCTAGATTGTGTTTAAACATCGTGTTTTGATAACATTAACAGAATCAGTGGGTGACTTGGCATGAGACCCGGGGATGTGGACTAAGACCAAATTGTGCTTTGAATTTGTGCATGTTCTAATCCAATCTTTTTTTCCAGCGGCATTCCAGATCTTGGCGAGATTCCTGATCTTTTACTGTCATTATTCTGTGCACCTAAATCAAAGAACTTCTGCATTCGATGCTCCCACTATCCATTTATTAACTGTGTATATATATTCAAAGACTGCTTTTATAGAGAGAATCTCACCATCAAGGACCCTTTTTATAGAGAGAATCTCACCATCAGGAACTCCTTTTATAGAGAGAGTCACACCATCAGAGACCCCTTTTATAGAGAGAATCTCACCATCAGGAACTCCTTTTATAGAGAGAATCTCACCATCAGAGACCCCTTTTATAGAGAGAATCTCACCATCCGGGACCCCTTTTATAGAGAGAATCTCACCATCAAGGACCCCTTTTATAGAGAGAGTCTCACCATCCAGGACCCCTTTTATAGAGAGAATCTCACCATCAGGAACTCCTTTTATAGAGAGAGTCTCACCATCAAGGACCCCTTTTATAGAGAGAATCTCACCATCAGGGACCCCTTTTATAGAGAGAATTTTGTGAGTTAAATGCAGTTCTGATTATTCTGATACCAGATGAATTTTAGATATAAATTGACCATTCTTTTGCTGAGACGTTCAGTCTATTAAACAATCTGCACTGACGGAGTTTAAGAATCGAACAGCAGTGTGAAAGTGATGGGTTAACAATCTCAAATAGATGAAAGAGCAGTTACTGTAGTGCCGTGAAGTTCATGCATTTCTGCTGATGGTAATCCAACCCTCATGCTCTGCTAATGTGAGTGGATGATGTCAGCAACATCATGCCGATATTATCCCAACATTAACTGAACAAACTAAAAGATAAACAAAGCATGTTACAGGGGAATTATCTCCAACTGACTGTATCAAGCCCCAAGATTAAGGAGAAAGATGAAAACAGTCACGACTTCTGCTCCTGATCACTTTCCAGTGATCCCTGGATTAGAGAGGGGAAATCAGCCAGGGTTCCTGCTCCTGATCACTGTCCACTGACCCCTGGGTCAGTGGGGGGAAATCAGCCAGGGTTCCTGGTCTATGTCACTGTCTACTGGTCCCTGGGTTAGACAGGGGAAACCAGAGAGGGTTCCTGCTCCATGTCACTGTCCACTGACCCGTGGGTTAGTGGGGGAAAATCAGCCAGGGTTCCTGCTCTATGTCACTGTCCAGTGATCCCTGGATTAGAGAGGGGAAATCAGGCAGGGTTCCTGCTCCATGTCACTGTCCACTGACCCGTGGGTTAGTGGGGGAAAATCAGCCAGGGTTCCTGCCCTATGTCACTGTCCAGTGGTCCCTGGGTTAGAGAGGGGAAATCAGCCAGGGTTCCTGCTCCTTGTCACTGTCCACTGACCCCTGGGTTACTGGGGGGATATCAGTCAAGGTTCCTGGTCATTGTTCAGTGGTTGCACAGAGTTGGGTGCTGGGTGAAGATGGGTGCCTGATTTCATTGACTCACTCAATGAATTGGCACACACACACGAGGAACAGACACCTGAGTATGCAATGAGGGTTGTGGGGGGAGGGAATAGAATTGGAAGAAGGCATGAAATCACACACAAATGATCCACTGTGTGGCAAGGAGTGAGTTGAGTATATAAACCACCGCGTATTAAAAGGGGAAATTCCCGCTCCTGTTACTCTTTCTGCATGTCTATTGTGGGAGGTTTGGACCAAAGACATATTAGTCTGTTCTGTGCTGTCTGACGTGTCATCTGGTTGCCCCCCCACCCCCATCACCACCCCCCCCCCCCCCACCCCGCCCCCCAGCTGCCCCTCAGTTTGTCGTGAGGCCAAGGGATCAGATCGTGGCTCAGGGACGCACTGCCACCTTCCCGTGTGAGACAAAAGGAAATCCTCAACCAGCGGTCTTCTGGCAAAAAGAGGGAAGCCAGGTGAGTGCCCTCTGACTGTCCGATCCACCATCAAGAGCTTGTATTTAACACAATCAGATTGATTTTTAATTTACTCATTCGTGGGACACGGGCATCGCTGGCTGGCCAGCATTTATTGCCCATCCCTAGTTGCCCGAGGGCAGGTGAGAGTAAAACCACATCGCTGTGGCTCTGGAGTCACATGTAGACCAGACTAGATAAGGACGGCAGATTTCCTTCCCTAAAGGGACATCAGTGAACCAGATGGGTTTTTCCTACAATCGACAATGGTTTCATGGTCATCAGTAGATTCTTAATTCCAGATTTTAAAAATTGAATTCAAATTCCACCATCTGCCATGGCGGGATTCGAACCTGGGTCCCCAGAACATCAGCTGAGTTTCTGGATTAATAGTCTAGTGATTCCTGGGAGAGAGTTGTTCTATCAGAAGAGAATGGGCAGAATGGTCTTCTTATATTCTCTGAAGATTAGAAGATTGAGAGGTGATAGTGAAATGGGTCAAATTCTTTTGAGAGTTTGACCTGGTAGATGCTTAGAGCTTATTTCTAAGGAGTCTCAAATTTGGGTTTATAATCTTGGGAGAAGGGGTGGGCCATTTTGGACTGCGATCTTCATGCAGAGGCTGTGAATCAGAATTCTGGGACCCAGAGATGCTTAATTACTGAGCGTATTCCAGACGCAGGTTGATAATTCTTAGCCATTGAGGGACTAAAGGTATTGGCAAAATTGCCACAGTCCCAGATAACGATAAGCTGTTCTCCCCTTCAAAGGGGGAGTGTTTACTGGTGGTGATTTAACCTGAGAGTCACCACACCTTAGGTGAGGGGTAAGACTGAGAAGGCAGAGCCTCCATGGATAACCTCAGCTGGTATGGGAATTGAACCCATGCTGTTGGCATCATGAACCAGCCGTCCAGCCAACTGAGCTAAAGGATGTGGGGGGTAGAGCAGCAAGGCACAGCTGAGGTAGAAAACCAGCCATGAATCTATTGATTGGCAGAGCAGGCACAATGGTCTATCTCTGCTCCTATTCTTTAATGTTCTTACCTGAAATGCCCTGAGGCACGAAACAGGAGCATTATCAGACAACACTTGGCACTGAATCACTGGGGGATATTGTCAATGCTGAGGGAGTGCTGCATTGTCGAAAGTGCTGCCTTTCTAATCAGGCATTAAACTGACTTTGCTCTTTTGGGTGAATGTAAAAGATTGGACAGCCAGTACTTTGAGGAAGAGCAGAGGAGTTCTCCCCGGAGTCCTGGGACCAACACTTCTCATTCAACCAATACCACTGGGTGGCACAGTGGTCAGCACTGCTGCCTCACAGCACCAGGATTACTGCTTGCGTGGAGTTTGCCCGTTCTCCCCGTGTCTGTGTGGGTTTGCTCTGGGTGCTCTGGGATCCTCCCGCACTCCAAAGATGTGCAGGTTAGGTGGATTGGCCATGGGAAATGTACTGGGATGGAGGGGAGAGCCTGGGGTGGGATGCTGTTTTGGAGAGTCGGTGCAGACTCGATGGGCTGAATGACCTCCTTCTGCACTGTGGAGATTCTAAATCAGGTTACCCGCTCTTTCATCACATTGCAGTTTGTGGGAGTTGGCTTATTGCAAACTGCCTGCCTCACATCCAATATCATTTCAGAAACTGTGGCCCTCCAGCAAAAATAATTCTCAGCCGAGTCATCGGGGTGGGAGTGCAAGAGAACCCTCAACATTGCCACTGGTTCCCCCTTCACCTCCGACCTGTCCAAGTTCATCACAGATTCAGCTCCCTGTGTGTCTCCCGAACAGGCTGCAGTGTTCTGTAAATCCCACATCTGTTCATATTTTAATCAGCCCTCAGATCTGAAAATGAGAACTGTGTGAAGATTATTTTTCTGCCAACCTGAAGAGATGCTCTTGTTTGTTCAAACTTTGGAAAAGGTCAATCTTGGGAAGAGTTTTGATTGTATATGTAAGGAGACACTGTTTCCATTGGCAAGCAGGTCAGAGAGCAGAGGGCACAGATTTGAGATATTTAATAATTGAACCAGAGGAAGAACAAGAGAGAATCTAACCAATCTCCTCATGATATTCCATGACATTACCATCTCTGAATCCTCCACTATCAACATCCTGAGGGTCACCATTGACCAGAAACTGAACTGGACCCAGCCATATAAATATAGTGGCTGCAAAAGCAGGTCAGACGCTCGGAATCCTGTGGTGAGTAACTCATAGAGTCATACATTGCAGAAGAGGTCCTTCGGCCCATTAAGTCCACGCTGACATACAAGGAGCACCTGACCTCTCACCTAATCCCATTTACCAGCAATTGGCCTATAGCCTTGAAAACTCACCTTCTGACTCCCCAAAGTTTGTCCACCATCTACAAGTCACAAGTCAGGAGTGTGATGGAATATTCCCCACTTGTCTGGATGGGTGCAGCTCCAACAACACTCAAGAAGCTTAACACCATCCAGGACAAGGCAGCCCTGCTTGACTGGCAACACATCCATAAACATTTACTCCCTCCACCACCAACGTTCAGTAGCAGCAGTGTGTACCATCTACAAGATGCACTGCAACAATTCACCAAGGTTCCTTCTACAGCACCTTCCAAGTCCTCAACCACCACCAAAGAACAAAGAACAAAGAACAGTACAGCACAGGAAACAGGCCCTTCGGCCCTCCAAGCCTGTGCCGCTCCTTGGTCCAACTAGACCAATCGTTTGTATCCCTCCATTCCCAGGCTGCTCATGTGACTATCCAGGTAAGTCTTAAACGATGTCAGCATGCCTGCCTCCACCACCCTACTTGGCAGCGCATTCCAGGCCCCACCACCCTCTGTGTAAAAAACGTCCCTCTGATGTCTGAGTTATACTTCGCCCCTCTCAGCTTGAGCCCGTGACCCCTCGTGATCGTCACCTCCGACCTGGGAAAAAGCTTCCCACTGTTCACCCTCTCTATCCCCTTCATAATCTTGTATACCTCTATTAGATCTCCCCTCATTCTCCGTTTTTCCAAGGAGAACAACCCCAGTCTACCCAATCTCTCCTCATAGCTAAGACCCTCCATACCAGGCAGCATCCTGGTAAACCTTCTCTGCACTCTCTCTAACGCCTCCACGTCCTTCTGGTAGTGCGGCGACCAGAACTGGACGCAGTACTCCAAATGTGGCCTAACCAGCGTTCTATACAGCTGCATCATCAGACTCCAGCTTTTATACTCTATACCCCATCCTATAAAGGCAAGCATACCATATGCCTTCTTCACCACCTTCTCCACCTGTGTTGCCACCTTCAAGGATTTGTGGACTTGCACACCTAGGTCCCTCTGTGTTTCTATACTCCATCTGGAAGGACGAGGGCAGCAGACAAACAGGAACATTACCTGGAAATTCCCTTTCACACTGCACACCATCCTGACTTGGAAATATATCGGCATTCCTTCACTGTCGCTGGGTCAAAATCCTGAAATTCCCTCCCTAACAGCACTATGGGTGTACTTACACCACATGGATTACATAGAAACATAGAAAACTACAGCACAAAACAGTCCCTTCGGCCCCACAAGTTGTGCCGAACATATCCCTACCTTTTAGGCCTACCCATAACCCTCCATCCTATTAAGTCCCATGTACTCATCCAGGAGTCTCTTAAAAGACCCTATTGAGTTTGCCTCCACCACCACTGACGGCAGCCGATTCCACTCGCCCACTGATTGCAGCGGTTCAAGAAGGCAGCTCACCACCACCTTCTCAAGGGCAATTAGGGATGGGCAATAAATGCTGGTTTGGCCAGCGATGCCCACAGCCCATGAACGAATGAACAAAAAGAGGATTTTTTTTGTGCAATAAGTTGTTATGATCTGGAATGAACTGTCTGAAACGGCGATGGAAATAGATTTTATAGTAACTTTCAAAAGGGCATTGTGTGAATACTTACAAGTAAGAAACATTCAAAGACAGAGGGAACAAGCAGTGGATTTGAACTGATTGGATAGCTCTTTCATAGAGCCAGTACAGCCATAGGGAAGACTCAATGGGCCGAAGGGCCTTTTCTGCACTGTGGTATTCTGTGATTCTACGATGGGCTGAATCTCCTCCTTGTGTTCTGTACGTTACTGTGAAATCATTGCTTGCAGATTGGGTAAGTGTCCATTTGAGTGGAACACCAAATCTTTCATTCTTCTCCCGAGAGTGTTGTCTATTCCTGGGACATGAGCCTCCCTTTGAAGCCCCATCTAAGAAGTTACAAGGCATGCACCATAGAAACCTCACCCACAACCAAGATCAACCCTCGCCTTGTCCAAGCTCTGCTCCCTAGTATTGATTAGTATGCTGGACTTTGGGCACCCCTGACTGATCTTTCACCCTGTCTAGTCCAGAGACTCTGAAGCCCATTGCAATTCTTTGACCTCCAGCTCACACCACCCTCCTCTTATCCCCCTCCAACTCACCCCTGAGGAGGTCAGGAAACTCATCCCTGGGCCGTGGACCCCTGTGCTCCATACCACAGCTGGCTTTGCAATGCTTCCTCCATCATCGGGGAAAGTTTCAGCTCATTTCTTTAACCTGATTTATTGCTCTGTCCATTGAGCACATCACCGGGGAATATGGCAGCATAATCGATGAAGACAGGAAGAACTTGGATTTCTGTAGCGTCTTTCACAACCTCAGGCTGTCTGAGAGCACGTAGCAGCCAATCAAATGTCTTTGTCAGATAGTTGCTGTTGGATTGCAGGGAAAAGTGGCAGCAATTTGTACAAAGCAAGATCCCAAACCTTGCAGTGTGGCCATGACCACATTGCTTGTTTTTTAATGATAATGGGCGGGACTTTTCGGCCTCGCTCGGGCGAGATCAGAAATTCCCGCCTGAGGTTAATGGAGATTTCCGTTGTCGGACCCTCGCCCGTGCCGATTCCATGGCGGGCGAGGTGGGAGAGTTCTGGCCATTAGCTTTGGGTAAATATTGCTCATTTCACTGGGGTAAGTGGCCACCACCTTTCAAGATAGTGACGTGGGATCTTTGAGATCCATCTATGAAGTCAGAGAGGGTCCCAGTTTAGTATTTGCATCAGATAGACAGCCCCCCCTGACTGTGAAGTACTCCCTCGGTCTTGCACTGGGAGCTCAGTGTGTTTTGTGTTGAAGTTCCTGGAGTGGGAATTGAATCCACTATTTACAAAGCAAGAGCACTACCCACTGAGCTAAGGTCTCAACACTCTTGCAGCTGGAGCATTAATAGTGGGGAGGTATAGTGGAATCGTCAATGGACCATAAATCCAGGGACCTGGGTTCGAATCCCACTATGGCAGATGGAAAATCTGGAATTAAAAGTCTAATGAAGACCATTAAACCATTGTTGTGAAAACCCACTGGTTCACCAATGAAATTTACATGTGACCAATGGTCGAACAATTTCCCTCTTTCCCCCAACAAAGCAACAATGTGTGTTTATATCGCATCTTTCCATTATAATGGGTGGCACAGTGGTTAGCACTGCTGCCTAATAGCGCCAGGGACCCTGGTTCGATTCCAGACTTGGGTCACTGTCTGTGTGGAGTCTGCACGTTCTCCCCGTGTCTGTGTGGGTTTTCTCCGGGTACTCCGGTTTCCTCCCACAGTCCGAAAGACGTGTTGGTTAGGGTGCAGAGGCCATGCTAAATTCTCCCTCAGTGTAAACAAACAGGCGCCGGAATGTGGCGACCAGATTTTCACAGTAACTTAATTTCAGTGTGAATGTAAGCCTACTTGTGACACTAATATATAAACTTTTTTTAAAAAAACATGCCAGGAGTGACTATTGAACAAAATTTGACACCGAGAAGGAAGAATTAGAATAGGTGAGAAGAGCTATGGTCAGAGAGGCAGGTTGTTAAGGAATGTGCAAGCTTCCTCAAGCCCTATCATTGCCCTTTTAAGAACATCAAGAGTTATTCATGCAGCCAGACAGCATTCATTGCGAGGATGTAATGATAATGGATGGAGTGTGGACACTGTGTTCCCAGAGTAGCATTGCGGCCAGTTAATGGAGGGTGTGCTGATAACTGTACCACCAAATAATGCAAGGTTAAGCATAATTTGTAGAGCCCATAAGAGGCATCATTTGTTAGCTGCAACGAGGGCTAATAGCATCATCCTTGGATCTATCAGAGTGGACAATCCATCATTAGCTAATAAAAGTATACACCTCTTAATTAAACGCTGACATAATTTAAGGGAGTGACAAAATTGCAGACTGCCTAATTGAAAAGCGTTAATTTGCTACTGTGACCTCCCATGAAAGGGGGTGAAAATCTCAGGATGTAATAGGAATGGGGAAGGACATGCTGGGCCATCAAACATAATTTGTCTCAGGGGTTCAGGGTTACACACAGCCCTCCCCCTCAGCCCTGTCAGTTCAGGCCCTTGAGTTCTCAGCAATTCAGAATGCACCAATTTAAAAATTCTCACCCTTGCTTTCAAATTCTACCGTCATCTCCCTCCCTCCCTCCCTATATCATAGAATCCCTACAGTGCAGAAGGACGCCATAAGGCCCGTCGAGTCTGCACTGAGAAGAACAATCCCACCCAGGCCCTATCCCCATAATCCTACACGTTTACCCCAGCTAGTCCCCCTGATACTAAGGGGCAATTTAGCAATGGCCAGTGCACCTAACCTGCACGTCTTTGGACTGTGGGAGGAAACCGGATCATCCGGAGGAAACCCACACGGGAGGACGTGCAAACTCCACATAGACGGTGATCCAAGCCAGGAATCGAACCCGGGTCCCAAGACCATAAGACATAGGAGCAGAATTAGGCTACTTGACCCATCGAGTCTGCTCCGCCATTCAATTATGGCTGATATTTTTCTCACCCCATTCTCCTGCCTTTTCCCCATAAACCCTGATCTCCTTATTGATCAAGTCCCTGGCGCTGTGAGGCAGCAGAGCTAACCACTGTGCCACCATGCTGTCCTAGTGCAGATTAGGTGGATTGGCCGTGCTAAATTCTCCCTCAGTGTACCCAAACAGGCACCGGAGTGCGGCGACTAGGGGAATTTTACAGTAACGTCATTGCAGTGTTAAAGTAAACTTATTTATGACTAATGAATAAAAGTAAACTCCACAAAATAGTTGCGATAGCCAGCTCACCAATTTAAGTAATGTTGGTCAAGGGGATAAATATTTGCCAGGACACGAGGGAGAACCCACCTGGCCCTCCCAGTAGTGGCACAGAATCTTTCAGATCCACTTCAGAGAGCAGACGGGACCTCGGTTACATGTCTCGTTCAAAGGATGGCGGGCCCCCTACACTGCTGCCCTGGATCATTCCTGGCTTGCGCCTGCAAGCTGAGAGTGAGAGTTGAGCACATAACCCCGTGATGTTCCAGTGATGGCTGTACCTACTGAACCATGTCCAACACGATAATTGCCTGATTGGGTTTTTCTCATTTAAAAAACATGCAGTGACATTGGCTGTAAAACGCCTTGGGACATCCCGAGGTCAAGAAAAGCACCGTTGAAATGTGCCTTCTATTTTGTTCCGACTCAGTACGGTTCAGTGATTCTCAAGCTGGGAAATATCTCACTGAAGCCCCTCTGCCAATTCCATTTTATTACTTGCCTCTAAATGTTAATGGGGTTGAGAAGAATGAGAGGTGATCAAATCGAAGCGTGGAGAGTTCTGAAGGGGCTTGACAGGGCCGAGGTGCTGAGAAAATTATTCCTCTCGGCTGGGGAGCCGAGAACATGAGGTCACAGCCTCCGGTTGAGGGGGTTCACCATTTCCCACCCAGATGAGGAAAAACCTCTTCACTCAAAAGGTTGTGAATCTGCAAAATTCCCTCCCCTGGGGGCTTGTGGACGCTTAGCCTTTGAGTTAATTCAGGGAAGAGGTTGGAAGATTTTTATTTACTAAGGGAATTAAAAGATAATGCAGGGAGGTAGGGTTGATGGTGGCACAGTGGTTAGCACTGCTAGCTCATAGCGCCAGGGACCCGGGTGCTGTCTGGGTCACTGTCGGTGTGGAGTCTGCACGTTTTCCCCGTGTCTGCGTGGGTTTCCTCCGGGTGCTCCGGTTTCCTCCCACAGTCCAAAAATCTGCAGGTTAGGTTGATTGGCTATGCTAATTGGCCCTTAGTGTCAGGGGAATTAGCAGGGTGATTACATGAGTTTTTGGGGATAGGTCCTGGGTGGGATTGTTGTCAGTTCAGGCTCGATGGGCTGAATGGTGTGCCTAAACATCTGAGATGCAGAAGCCATTGGAATTGGAGTGTAGAGGTTCCTGAGCAGTACAGCTGGAGGGTGGCACGGTGGCACAGTGGTTAGCACGACTGCCTCACAGCGCCAGGGACCCGAGTTCAATTCCAGCCTCGGGTGACTGTGCAGAGTCTGCACGTTCTCCCCATGTCTGGGTGGGTTTCCTCCGGATGCTCTGGTTTCCTTCCACACTCCAAAGATGTGCGGGTTGGTGGACTGGCCATGCTAAATTGCCCCTTAATGTCCCAAGATGTGTAAGTTAGATGGATTAGCCATGGTAAATGCGCAGGTTATAGGGATAGGGCAACGGTAAGCTGCTCTTTCGGGGAGTCGGTGCAGAATCGATGGACCAAGTGGCCTCCTTCTGCACTGCAGGGATTCTAACAATCATGATCCTGTTGAACTGTGGGAACAGGGGTGAAAGGTCGAATAGCCTATTCTTGTCCCCATTGTTCTATTTTGCTGTTCTTGAGGCATAATTCCCTCACTGGGTGCGCAAGTGGTGTTGGAATGTCAGAAATTAATTTCTTTGCATTTTTTGTCATGTTTCATTTCTAGAACCTGCTGTTTCCCAATCAGCCTCCGCAGCCTTCCAGTAGATTTGCCGTCTCCTCGAGCGGGGACCTCACCATCACCAACATCCAGCGGTCTGATGCCGGCTACTACATCTGTCAAGCCCTAACCGTGGCAGGAAGCATCCTCGCCAAGGCTCAGCTGGAGGTCACAGATGGTAAGGAGGGCTCACTGAAGGTCAATCTCAACCATACCAGGCAGGCAAAGGGTCACAGATTCGAACTGAGGGTCGGGGGAAAGGGGCCACAAATTGTGGAATTGATTTTCCACAAGTTCCTCTTCACACCAAGAGCGGGTTGACCCAGTGGCCAATTACAAGGGCTGGCATTTAGAGAGAGTACAGAGGGAGTCTATCTACTGGGTGGCATGGTGGCACAGTGATTAGCACTGCTGTCTCACAGCGCCAGGGACCCGGGTTCAATTCCGGCCTCGGTCACTGTCTGTGTGGAGTTTGCACATTCTCCCCGTGTCTGCGTGGGTTTCCTCCGGGTGCTCCGGTTTCCTCCCACACTCCAAAGATGTGCGGGTTAGGTTGATTGACCATGCTAAATTGCCCCTTAGTGTCAGGGGATAGGGAGGGTAAATATGTGGGGTTATGGGAATAAGGCCTGGGTGTTGTTGGTGCAGGCTCGATGGGCTGAATAGGGATTCTATGATTCTGTGAAGGTTGGCTGATTTTACAAGGACTAGGTGACTTATTTGAGACTTTGGGCAAGAGATGCAAGGGGAATTTGAGGAAGAATATTTTTATGCAGTGAGTGTTTATGGCTTGGAATTGCTGTCCATGTGGTTGGTCAGTGCCGAAACGATATAATTTCACAAGGAATTTGGATGGGCATTTGGAAGAAATAAACTACCAGGGTTTTGGAAACCGACTTGGAGAGTGGGACTGACTGGATTGGCTCCTTAGGGACCTTGCATGGATTTGACAGTCTGAATGGCGTCCCTCTATACAGTAAGTTACTCTCTGATTGTGTGTGTGTGAGTGTGTGTTTGTGAGTGTATGTGTGTGTGTATGTGTGTGTGTGTGTGAGTGTGTGTGTGTGTGTGTGCATACGAGTTTGTGGGAGAGAAACTCCTGGTCAGCCGTGTGACGGGAATTACGCTGGATCTCCTACCATCACTGTCCATAGCTCCGGACTACAATATGCATGTAAAAATGCATGTTGTAACAGCAACTCAGACTCCTTCCATGATGACCATTGAGTAATTGGTGGTGGGCTTTCCTCTTGAAGCTCCTCATTCTGAGGTGGGTTGATACAATTGAATGACAGGGCAGTAAAGAATCAAGCACATTAGTGTGAAATTGGAGTCACACATAGGCTTGACCATGTACGGATGGGAAATTTCCTTCCCTAAGGGACATTAGTAAATGAGTTGGGTTTTTTACAACAATTGGTCATCTTCATAATCACTTCTACTGGCATCAGCTTTACATTTCCAGAGTGAAGTGTATGGATCTTTATGTGTATGTGTGATTCCTCAAGGCATTCCTGCAGAGATTAAATGTCTCCACCAACTCACGGGAGACCCTGGTTTGACACTAACAAAAATGGAGAAGGTTCATTCAGGAAGACACCAAACATCATCAAGAGACTTCGCCTGGAGGTGAAGTCAAGGCGGCAGAGAGAGCGCACAACCCTCCAAACACCTCATTTTCCCGAGTCTGCACCACCTGCCCCACAAGGGACAGAATCTGTACATCGCACTCGCCAACCATGAAACAGCCCATCCAACCAGAGTGGAAGCAAATCACCCCCGACTCCGGGGGGATGCTAAGAAGCTGTAGGAGTTTGTGGGTGCGTCAATGACTATTGGCACAGGTGGTTTGGTGCGTTTGTCTCAGTGTGGATGTGGGTGAAGGAAGTAGCAGATGTACAAGAAACCGTAATGAGGTGAGTGCAGACATCTCGGAGGGTCGTGTGGCGACAGGAGATGACAGAGATTGAAAGGGGGAGGCCATGGAGGAGTTTGAAGACAAGGATGAGAAATTTAAAATCAAAATGTTCTGTAGCCGATGTAAGTCAATAAACACAAGAGTGGAGGTGATCAGGAGTTTATGTAAAGGGTGGAGATAACAAAGAACAGTACAGCACAGGAAACAGGCCCTTCGGCCCTCCAAGACTGTGCCGCTCCTTGGTCCAACTAGACCAATCGTTTGTATCCCTCCATTCCCAGGCTGCTCATGTGACTATCCAGGTAAGTCTTAAACGATGTCAGCGTGCCTGCCTCCACCACCCTACTTGGCAGCGCATTCCAGGCCCCCACCACCCTCTGTGTAAAAAACATCCCTCTAATATCTGAACATCCCTCTAATATCTGATATCACACACCGTGATATGGATCATTTTGAAGGCTGAGTTAGGATAGGCCAAATGGCCTTCATAACTATTTTGTGTTCTGGTAAAAAGTAGTGAGTGTGTGTGAGAACGCATTGTGAAAGTCAAGGATTGAGAAGATAGAGGGCATCTTCACAAACCCTACTCACCCCCACTGCAATCTCACAAACATTCGCTGTTTCTGGCAAGATCATCAATAAATTGTTGAAGAATTGGAAGGAATAGAATATAAAGGTAAAGAAGCATTGTTGCAACTATACAAGGCATTGGTGAGCCGCACCTGGAGTATTGCGCACAGTTTTGGTCCCCTTATTTGAGGAAAGATGTAGTGGCATTGGAGGCAGTTCAGAGGAGGTTCACTGGATTGATTCCAGAGATGAGGGGTTTGTCGTATGAAGAGAGATTGAACAGTTTAGGCCGAAACTCTCTGGAATTTAGAAGAATGAGGGGAGATCAAATTGAGGTATACAAGATGATGAAAGGTATGGATAAAGTAGACGTGGAGCGGATTCCTCCTCTTGTGGGGCATTCTGGGACGAGAGGTCATAATCTTAGGATAAGGGGCAGCAAATTTAAAACAGAGTTGAGGAGAAACTACTTCTCCCAAAGGGTTGTGAATCTGTGGAATTTGCTACCACAAAGTGTGGTGGATGCTGGGACAGTGAGTAAATTTAAGGAGGAGTTAGACAGATTTTTAATTGGTAATGGGTTGAAGGGTTATGGGGAGAAGGCAGGAAAATGGGGATGAGGAGCATATCAGCCATGTTCGAATAGCAGAGCGGACTCGATGGGCCAGATGGCCTAATTCTACTCCTATATCTTATGAACTTATGAATTCTCCCACTCCAGAAGATTGAATGTCTGGGACTAACTGGAGAGTCTGGGACAGCAGTTTATCGTGACGGTAAGCAGCACAGAGGACATGAAGTTGGGTACGCAATCTAAGGATCAACCAGGATAATGGACAGGGCTGCACTGGATCGAACAGTCTGATTGGGACCGAGAACAGCAATGGCTCTCAGTCATGTTTGCCTCGTCTCCGGTATTTTTACAATGAATAAACAGGAGTGTTCAAATAGGATGAAGATAGCTCCCGTGTTCTGACTCCCATTGGTTGCGGTTGCTCCGGAGATTAACCTTTCATTCCTGGAGAACTCAGGACAATGCTGGAGGGTTGGTAACACTAAATTAGTTTTGTTTAATAGAACATCGTGAGATGATCTCCTCAGCAAGACAAATGGCAAGATATTTAAAAAGATATTAAAAGGGCAGAAGAATGTGCAGGCGGAGAGAGATTGAAAGGAAATGCGAGAGGTCTGGACATATAAACTCTTGTTTAAATGTGGAAGCACGCGCACACTGGGAGACATGAGGGATTTGTGACTCCAGGTGTCAATGAAACATTTTGCAATGACGAGATGAGATGGGTTCCATACAACCTGTGCATTCATCTTAATTAGAGATAGCTCTTGGGGCTAAAGGGATCAAGGGATATTGGGGAGAAGGGGAGGGGGGATCAGGATATTGAATTTGACACCCGGCCATGATCATAATGAATGGCGGAGCAGGCTGGAAGGGTTGAATGGCCTCTTCCTGCTTCCAGTTTCCATATTTCTATGCAGCAAGAATCAAACAATGCAACCTGCGCATTCATCTTAAATTTGAGCCCGGTTGTTTGGGGAAATGGCAGGAAACACTTCATCACAGAGAGGGTGGTCAAAACCGGAACTCTTAACCCACCACCGCAAACTGTCGAGGTTGGGGGTCCACTGAAAATTTCCAAACCGAGATGTATTTCAGTCAGGCCAAAGGGTATTAAGGGTTGTGGAACCAAAGTAGAGATTGCTGGAGATCAGAATCAGATCACCCGTAATCTATACAAACAACAGCTTGCATTTATATAGCGCCTTTGACAGTAAAATGCCCCACAGTGGCCCACGGGAATGGTTGTCAATCAAAGGTTGATACTGAGCTACATATCGGGACGGGTAACCAAATGCTGGGAGCAGCTTAAAGGAAAGGTAAAGAGACACAAGACGGGATTTTCCAGCCGCACTCAAACCCGAAAATCCCGCCTGAGGTCAACGGACTTTTGCATGGTCCGCTCCTCCCCCCTCCGTGCCCCCCCCCCCCGCCACCCCCCCTGCTCAGTATGATTCCCGTGGCGGATAGGAATGGAAAATTCCCCCCCAGAGTGTTTCTCACTAACTAACCCACAAAATCGATTATCCAATCACTGATCACATTGCTGTATGCGGGAGCTTGCTTTGCGCAGATTGGCTCGCAGTGACGGCACTTCAGAAGGTACCCCACCAGCTGTAATAATCTTAAGGGGTGTAAAGGTGCCCAATCACTGGTTTAGGGAAAACACAACTTGTTTATTTACAGGTTAAAACTATACAGAGTCCCGCAACCTCGTGACTGCAATCAGCCCCTGAGATGACTCTGTGAGTACAGGCGTCCACCGTACCAGGATGATTCCCACACCTGACTGATTCACCGGGACATGTGACCCTTACTCTGCAGATTGATCCTTAAAGGGACAGTCATCACCAGGAGGTTGTGAAAGGCGTTGTATAAATAGGAACTTAAAACTACAAAAACTGAGGCAGCCCTTTGTACCTGTTCCACCATCCAATCAGATTGTGGCTGGTCCTCTATCTCAATGCAATACTCCAGCACTCTCCCCATACCCTTTGACACCTTTTGAGTCGAGAACTCTATCCATTTCCCTCTTAAATATACTCAGTGATTTGGCCTCCACAGGTCAAGAATTCCACAGATTCACCACCCTCTGTGCGAAGAAATTTCTCCTCATCCCAGTCCTAATAAACATAAGAACGAATAACTTTTTTTTGTTCATTCATGGGACATGGGCGTCACTGGTTGGCCAGCATTTATTGCCCATCCCTAGTTGTCCAAAGGTAGTTGAGAGTCAACCACATTGCTGTGGTCTGGAGTCACATTAGGCCAGACCAGGTAAGGACAGCAGATTTCTTTTTCTAAAGGACCAGATGAGTTTTTCCGACAATCGACAATGGTTTCATGGTCATCAGTAGATTCTTAATTCCAGATATTCTTTTTTGGATTCCAATTCCAACAACTGCCATGGTGGGAACCTGGGTCCCCAGAACATTAGCTGAGTTTCTGGATTAATAATCTAGCGATAATATCACTAGGCCATCACCTCCCCTAGGAGTAGGAGTAGGTCGTTCAGCCCTTCAATCCTGCTCTGCCATTTAATACAACAATGGCTGATCTCAGTTCTACCTTCCTGCCCACACCCATAGCCCTTCATCCCACTATTAATAAAAATCTATCTGCCTTCTCAAATTTGTTTAGTGTTCTGGTGTCCACTGCAGTCTCGGGTAGAGAATTCCACAGATTCACCACCCTTTGAGTGAAGTGATTCCTCTTCACTTCTGTTTTAAATCTGCTACCCCTTAGCCTAAGACAATGGCCTCTTGCATGGCCGACCAAATATCCTGAGACTGTGATCCCTTGTTCTAGACACCACCCACCCCTCCCCACCACTCCGGCCCCACCAACCAGAGGAAACAACATTACCGCATCCAGTCTGTCCAGCCCTGTTAGAGTTTTATACATTTCAGTTAGGTCCCCTCTCATTCTTCTAAATTCCAGTGAATACAGGCCCAGTTGACCCAATCTCTCCTCACACGACAATCCTGCCACCCCAGTAATCGGTCTGGTAAATCTTCGCTGCACTCTCTCCAAGGCAAGTAAATCCTCCCTTCGATAAGGAGACCAAAACCGCACAGCAGGTGTGGTCTCAGCAGACCCCTGTACAGCTGCAACAAGACATCCTTGCTGCTGCACTCAAGTTCTCTTGCAGTGAAGGCCAACATACCACTTGCCTTCCTGGCTTCTTGCTTTCAGTAATTGGCGTAAAAGGACATCCAGATCCTTTTATGCATCAACATTTCCCAATCTATCACCATTTAAATGATACTCTGTCATTCTGTTTCTCTGTCTGATTTGGATGACTTCACATTAATCCACGTTACATTGCATCTGCCACTCAGTCATAAATGACCAAACCCTTATTCTGAAACTGTGAGCCCGTGTTCTAGATTCACCAGCCAGGGGGAACATTTTTACGGCATCTACCCTGTCAACCAACTAAGAATTGAATCAACTCTCATTCTTCTAATCCAGTGGTTCCCAAAGGCTGCGGCGCGCCACACTGGTGCGGTGAGAGAGGATGGCAAGTGTGGCAGGAAGATTCAAGGACAATCAAAGAAACATTTAAACATGGTTTAAACAAGCATTGTTTTATACTTTCTGGATGTCCCATGATCATATTATAAAGTAGTATGTATGTAGTATGTTATGAATCAAGCACTGCTAGGAGTTTTTTTTTGTTTTTGAATGTATTTCTTATCAATAATAAATTCGGTGTGGCGCGAGCAAATTTTTATTCCGAAAGTGTGGCCCAGTGAAAAAAGTTTGGGAATCACTGTTCTAATATCTAAGGAATATAGGTCTTGTTGCCTGAGGAATTAATCTCATTGCATTGCACTTGTCCAAGGAACGTATCTACTTCCTATAGGTAGAGATCAAAACTGGGGATGGTACTCCAGGTGTGGTCTGACCAAGGCTGTATATAATTGTATATAAACTGGAGATCGTGCTCCAGGTGTGGTCTGACCAAGGCTGTGTATAATTGCAAGAAGGTATTTTTATTATAATGGAAACAGAAATTGCTGGAAGCACTCAGATTTGCCTATTTAGCTGATCATTTTTCAGGTCTCAGCTGGGGAGGGGATGGCATAGTGGTATTGTCACTGGACTAGTAATCCAGTGACCTAAGGTAATCCTCTGGGGACCCGGGTTCAAATCCTGCCACGGCAGATGGTGAAATTTGAATTTACTAAAAATAAAAATCTGGAATTAAGAATCTACTGATGACCATGAAACCATTGTCGATTGTCGGAAAAACCCATCTGGTTCACTAATGTCCTTCAGGGAAGGAAATCTGCCGTCCTTACCAGGTATCTGCTCACAGCGAGTGTGTTTGAGAATGTTTCACTGACTCGAAGATGAATCTTGATCCCCCACTGTTTCTTTTGGGGGGGGGGGTGGCACAGTGGTTAGCGCTGCTGCCTCACAGCGCCAGGGACTTGTGTTCGATTCCCGGCTTGGGTCGCTGTCTGTCTGTGCGGAGTCTGCACGTTCTCCCCGTGTCTGTGTGGGTTTCCTCCAGGTGCCCCGGTTTCCTCTCTCAGCCCGAAAGACGTGCTGGTTAGGGTGCATTGGCCGTGCTAAATTCTCCCTCAATGTACCCGAAGAGGCGCCGGAGAGTGGCGACGAGGGTATTTTAACAGTAATTTCATTGCAGTGTTAATGTAAGTCTACTTGTGACTAATAAATAAACTTTAAACTTTATAAACTATCCCTAAGTTCCTCAATTTCACTGGACCTTTCATTCTGAACTAGTTCTGATAATTTGTGCCTTATCCCGTGAAGATACAAAATAGGTTGTTAAGGTCTCTGGCATTCCTATATTTAACAACACCAGCCTTAAGGCTCCGAAAGCTTGTGTGGCTTTTGCTACCAAATAAACCTGTTGGACTTTAACCTGGTGCTGTTAAACTTCTTACTCTTCTTACTTCTTACTCTGTTTACCCCAGTCCAACACCGGCATCTCCACATCATTCCTATATTTCCCATTGTAGTTGCTGCTGTCTCTCCCGACAAGGGACCAAAGTTTACTTTCACTAATCTCTTCCTTTTCACATTTCTGTAGAATGTGAGTGATTGTTCTTATCTTTCTGAATACGAATGGGGTGGGGCCGCAGGTGATTGACAGATTCCGATCAATGTTAACCTCCTCCCTCACAGTTTATAATCTCGCTTCTCAAAGCCCCTTTTATCCTATTAGCCGCAGCTAATGGATTGCTTCAGAGGAGGCTGTAAGTACAGAGTAAACCCAGTCATTAAGACATTCTTAGCCCAGGATTTGTTTGGAGTGCTGTCTCCTAGCTTTTTGATCTAAGCTCTTACAAGTGCTGCTTGATTAGTAGGGCTTCCAGTATTTGGAAACCATATACTCTAGGATTACCTGAACGATCAGAAGGGTTTGTGCCAGTGCACAAGCCTTTACACGTCATGCTGCTTTTTTATCTCGCTTCGCACGGAGGTATTTCAGCTCGGGTTTCGGTTTCTCGGCTGCCCTGGGGGGGGGGGGTGGTGGGGAGGGGTTCAGTTTGGTGGGGGGCCTAACAGATCCCTCCCCCCACCCCGGGAGGTTCAGCCACCCAGGCAATGCATTGCTGAGTCACACAGGCCCCATCCCCAGACCCGCGCCACTCAACGATCCCAAGTCAGCTGACCCAAGTTGGGGCAACGATTCGTCGCTGATCTCTCTGGGTGGCCGAAGGGGCGAATCAGGTGGAATATACGTTCCTCATTGGTTTCCACACCCTCCCTTCCTCCCCTCATTCTGCTCGGGAGCGGGCTGGCACTATTTGGGGTGCCAAGCCAGTTGCCCACCCACCCACCTGTGCTGGGGTTTTGCCAGTGACAGGAGCGGGGGAGGTATCAGGCAGCCCACCCCATCCTTGGGACAGTTGACACCTTTAAATTGTCAAATGGCTACCATTGTGCCAGCACTGGCATTTCACCAATGGAAGCGGTATCTTTGCGATTGAAGGGGGGTGTGCAGGGGCGGGGATGGGGGGGGGGGGGGCGGTTTCCTCTGTTCATGCTCCCATACCCAAAAAAGATCCCCCCCTCACCAGTGAAAAGGGTCACTACTTCTTGATTGCTACATTCTGGCATCCTAATTCAGATCCTTAATAGTGTATGTGCATCTTGTGTGTGTGTGTGTACCTGTGTATGTATGTATCTGTGTGTGTATTAGTGTGTTTGTGTGTGTGCGTGCATGTGTGTGTGTATTAAAGTGTATGTGCGTATGTTTTGTGGGTGTATGTGTGTGTTTGTGTATCTGTGTGCACGTGTATTTGTGTGTGTGTGTGTGTGTGTGTGTGTGTGTGTGTGTGCATGCATGGTTTGTGAGTATGAATTTGTGTTTGTGTGATTGTGTGTGCATGGGCGTTTGTGGCTGTGTTTGTGTTTATGTGCATGCTTGTGTGTGCATTTGTGTTTGCACATATATTTGTGTGTATGTTTATGTGCATGTGTATGTGTGTGCATATGTGTTTGTACATGTTTATGTGTATGTGTCTGTTTATGCATGTGTTTGTGTATGCTTGTGTGTGAGTGCATGCATGCATGTGTGTGTGCGTGAGTGTGTGTGTGCGTGAGTGTGTGTGTGAGCGTGTGTGTGTGAGCGTGTGTGTGTGAGCGTGTGTGTGAGCGTGTGTGTGTGAGCGTGTGTGTGTGAGCGTGTGTGTGTGAGCGTGTGTGTGTGAGCGTGTGTGTGTGAGCGTGTGTGTGTGTGAGCGTGTGTGTGTGAGCATGTGTGTGTGTGTGAGCGTGTGAGCGTGTGTGTGTGTGTGTGTGCGTGTGTGCTGGGGGTGAGAGGAGGAGGGGTTGATGCTGAAAGCCTGCTGTGTAGGCCTCAGAGGACCCCTTGGCTTGACAACAAAAAGTGTACACAATGTGTCAGATGATAAGCAATCAGGGTTTACGAGGAAAGAAATCCGTCAAAAAATGGCAGGCGGAAATTGCCTGAACGCAGACTCTGACTTTCCCGTGTGTGAGGTGAATTCAATGAGCATCCTCATTTGTCCTTTTTAAAGAAAAGGTCTCGCTCAAATTCTATGACAGGAATTAGAATCGTTTCCTTTACCCGCGTTCTCCCTCCAATTGTGTTTTTTTTTAAAGCAATGGAAATAGCTTCTCAGGGAAGATTTGTAAACCCACCTCCGAGCCGTGACCTCCACAAGTTGACAAAGTGATGCATTTTCATCCGATTCGAATTTACATGTAAATTAAAAGGTCATTTAGAATGAACGGCGAGGCAGTATTTTTAAATATCTGTCCACAAGGCCGTGTGATTCACTGCACTGCTTGCGAGTGGAATAAATGGGCGAGTGCGAGAGAGAGAGAGAGACAAAGATTGGCTGTGAGGACAGGGTCCTCTTAATAGTACACCTGCTGACAGTTCAGTGATGAACTGAGAGGGTCCTGTAAAGGCCTTATGTTCAAAGAATGTTGGTAATGAGAAAATTCCTGTCTCTTATGTTCAAGGACTTGTTCTTGGCCTCTGTCTGTTCCATTGTTACAAGATTCACTTCAATTATCCCATTTACCTCTGTGCCTGCGTTGATAACGGCCTTCGCACTGACAGCGAGAGATCATATTTACCTCATTTTCTCTTGTCAACCGCGCTGATATCCGACGCTGCAAAATCTTGGGCCTTCACCTCAAATTCTTGACAAGTGCGGTTCTGCTACAGTCGCTCCTCTCTGCGTGTGATGAATTTTTCAATCACACAATAACATAGTTCAGACCGTTCAAACCTGCCCTTATCCGATACTGCTTAGGCTTCAGGTGGCATAATTGGACAGGATTTTACGGCCTTGCTCGTCCCGAAACCATAAAATCCCACCCGAAGCCAACGGATCTTTCCATGCTTCACCCCTTCGCCCGCTCTGATTCCCGTGGTGGGCGGGAGGGGAAGGTTCCGGTCATTGTGTCCAGTTTTCGGCACCGCACTTTAGGAGGCAATGAAGCCTTGGTGAGGGTGACGGAGGAGATTTGCTGGAAGAGTAACAGGCAGGGACTTGAGTTATGTGCAGGAACTGGAGGAGCTCAATTCTTCTCCTTAGAGCAGAGAAGGTTAAGGCACGGTCGTAGGACGGAATTTAAATCCCCTCTCCTGAGGTAGGTTTGGGCCTTAAGTGGGCAATTAATGCCCACGCCACTGGTATTCACCAAGCAGCTGACAGGGTAGTGGCAAAGCAGCAAGATCAATGAACACATCTCGCTGTGTTTGCTGGTAGGCACCCAGTGGCAGAATTTGACTGGAGCACAGTGGGGGGGTGGGGGGGGGGGGGTGGGGGGGGGTTGGGGGGGGTGGGGGCAGCCCGCCCACCCACCATACCTAGCCCCCTCCCCCTAACTGCCCCCACCCCCATCCACCATACCCAGTCCCCTCCCTCCTCTCACACCCCCACCCCTACCCCCCCACCCCTCCATCTACTGTACCCAGTTCCCTCCCCTCTCTGCCTCCGCACCCACCGTACCCAGCCCTCTCCCCCTCCCTGCCCCCCCCCCCACCCCCCACCCACTCACTTCAAAATAAGTGAAGTTGTAAAATTCCGGTTGCTAATATTAGTGCACCATTGTTTACCTGAAAACTGCCCCCCCCCCCCTCCGCACACATGCCCCCCACCCCTCATTGTAACCGATGTGCCAACCCATGAGAAGGGAACCATTAGCATGTCACAGCTTTTGACTGGTTCAGAGTGCTTTACAGCCAGTTCCCTAAAGTGCGGTCACTGTTGTCATGCAGGAATTGTGGCAGCCAATTTACGCACAGCAAGCTCCCACAAACAGCAATGTGAGAAAGAGCAGATGGTCTGTTTGTAGTCGTGGCTACAGAGGGAGCAGTATTGGCCACAACACCAGGGAGAAGATCCTTGCCCCTCTCCCAGCTCTGGCTGTGGCAGGGAGGACCTGGGATTTAACCTCACATCCAATGGGAAGCAGGCCAGGCAGTGCGGCACTCCCTTGGTACTGCCCTCGGAGTGCCAACCTGGATGAGCTCAAGCCTCTCGAATGGGGACTGAACCCTGAACCTTCTGACACAACAAGAGTGTGGCAGCCATCACCAGACTGCAATAGATGGCCCAGCCCACAGTCCCACAAAGGTGTTAAGTGTTGGGGGGCGCCAAAGCAGTCGGCAGGGATTTTGGTGGGATAATCTGTTCTAATGCATTGGGTTGGGTGGCAGATGAGAGAAGCATTTCACAAAGATTTATGTGACTGGGCCTGAGAGCATTTCACAGATCACTAGGAACTTTAAGTGTTCTTTTAACCTTCGACCTCCATGTCCAAAGCAAGCTGTATTTCCTGTCATCAGCACTGCCTCAGATTCTGGAACATTCCATTATCCCTCTTCACTCAACAGACCTGTCAGCGTATTTATTTGGATTATATACTTTCTACTAAACTTCCATTAATAACAGCGCTGAGGTAAGTGATGATCATTGCTGGAAAATGGATGAATAGTGTTTGGTTTCACTGGAATATGGAATCTTACAGCACAGTAGGAGGTCATTTAGCTCTTTGGCCATACTTGTGGCAGCTTTTTCAAAAGGTATCCATTTAGTCGCACTCCCTGCTACCAGCCTTTCCCCAAAGCACAGATTCTTCTCCCTTTTCAAGCGTTTAAACAATTTTCTTTTCAAAATGAGTCTGGAAACAGCTTCCACCAGTTTTTTAACAATGAGTTCCTGGTCGCGACTATTTAAGAACCAGGGCTCCTTGTCGCTGAGGCTGAGATGGCCAATTAGGGATCAAACCAATTCATTCAGAATGGCGAGGAGGTAAATATTGAAAGGTCGTTTCTGCTGCTTGGTTAATCCAGTTGGTAACAGGGTAATCAGCAGAAATAATCTCAGAGAATCATAAATACAAAGGGAGATAGATAGAGAGAGAGAGACTGGGAGGAGCAGATAAGCAATGAGAGGATAGAGAGTGAGAATGGAGATGGAGATTGAGAAGTGGGGAGAGAGAGAGATTGAGGGGAGAGAGAGAGATTGAGGGGAGAGAGAGAGATTGAGGGGAGAGAGAGAGATTGAGGGGAGAGAGAGAGATTGAGGGGAGAGAGAGAGATTGAGGGGAGAGAGATTGAGAGGAATGAGATTGAGAAGGAGAGAGAGAGAGATTGAACGGGAGAGAGAGAGAGAGAGATTGAGAAGGAGAGAGATTGAGAGGTAAAAGAGACTGAAAGGAGAGAGAGATTGAGGGAGAAAGTTTAAGAGGAGAGAGAGATTGAGAGGGGGAGAGAGAGATTGAGGGAGAAAGTTAAGGGGAGAGAGAGATTGAGAGGGGGAGAGAGAGATTGAGGGAGAAAGTTTAAGAGGAGAGAGAGATTGAGGAGGGAGAGAGAGATTGAGTGGGAAGATTGCAATTGAGAGGCAGAACAAGATCAAGGGGATTCTTGAATCACAATGACTGTCGAAATTGTTGTTAGTTGGAGATGGATTGAGGAGTCTTTCTGTAACATTCTGTAACCTTTTTAATTTGGTTCTTCATAGTTCTAACGGACAGACCGCCTCCCATCATCCGGCAGGGCCCAGCCAATCAGACTTTGGGTGTGGATGGGACCACTCTGCTGAAATGCCAGGCCACTGGAGATCCTATTCCAACAATCAGCTGGCTGAAAGATGGGGTCAGTCTCCTTGGCAAAGACCCCCGAATGTCTCTCCAGGAATTGGGAAGTCTGCAAATTAAGAATTTACGGGTAAGTACTCAGAACAAAGAAACCATCAACTGCCTTTTGTGCTCATTTGCTACCTAGAAAGTGGAGTAAGGTCATTGGATGAGTAATCCAGAGGCCCAGGCTGATGCTTTGGTGACAGAGGTTCAAGCCCCACCACGGCAGCTGGTGGAATTTCAATTCAAGTAATAAAAATCTGGAATTGAAAGCTAGTCTCTGTAATCGTGATCAGGACCCGATTGTCAGTTCTCACTAATGTCCTCCAGGGAAGGAAATCTGCGTCCTTACCCGGTCTGGCCTACATGTGACTCCAGAGCCACGGCAACGTGTTTGACTCTCAAATACTCCCTGAACTGGAGGGCAGTGAGGGGCGGGAAATAAATGCTTGCCCAGTCAGTGGTGCCCACATCTGGAAACGAAGCAAAAAACGATTGCCCTTTGGTTTTGTAAGACCTCCTCATTTGTGCTCGCAATATTTCAATCCCGTGGCATGGGTTAGATACAGAGTAAAGTTCCCTCTACACTGTCCCCATCAAACATTCCCAGGACAGGTACAGCACGGGGTTAGATACAGAGTAAAGCTCCCTCTACACTGTCCCCATCAAACACTCCCAGGACAGGTACAGCACGGGGTTAGATACAGAGTAAAGCTCCCTCTACACTGTCCCCCATCAAACACTCCCAGGACAGGTACAGCACGGGGTTAGATACAGAGTAAAGCTCCCTCTACACTGTCCCCATCAAACACTCCCAGGACAGGTACAGCACGGGGTTAGATACAGAGTAAAGCTCCCTCTACACTGTCCCCATCAAACACTCCCAGGACAGGTACAGCACGGGGTTAGATACAGAGTAAAGCTCCCTCTACACTGTCCCCATCAAACACTCCCAGGGCAGGTACAGCACGGGGTTAGATACAGAGTAAAGCTCCCTCTACACTGTCCCCATCAAACACTCCCAGGGCAGGTACAGCACGGGGTTAGATACAGAGTAAAGCTCCCTCTACACTGTCCCCATCAAACACTCCCAGGGCAGGTACAGCACGGGGTTAGATACAGAGTAAAGCTCCCTCTACACTGTCCCCATCAAACACTCCCAGGACAGATACAGCACGGGGTTTGATACAGAGTAAAGATCCCTCTACACTGTCCCCATCAAACACTCCTAGGCCACTGCGGAGTCCTCAGTTGTATGTGACATTTCAGTTCACTGTCGATTCTTGAGGCAGACAAATTTGAAATGTACCACTGGCTACCGACTCACCTGGGCTGAGAAGGTTCATCTCCGAGTGAACCATTAGAGTTTGGAGATAAACCTATTGTCTGTTGAGGCCCAAGCTTGTGCATTGCAAAGGTTTTGCAGTGTTTGTTGAAGCTCGTTAAGGTTTTGTTTGTATATTTCCAACACATCACATGAGCATTACTTCAATAACGTTTAAACATTGGCAAGTCATGTTGCAGCTTTATAGAACCTTAGTTAGGCCGCACTTGGAATATAGTGTTCAATTCTGGTCGTCACACTACCAGAAGGATGTGAAGGCTTTGGAGAGGGTACAGAAAAGATTTACCAGGATGTTGCCTGGTATGGAGGGCATTGGCTATGTGGAGAGGTTGGAGAAACTTGGTTTGTTCTCACTGGAATGATGGAGGTTGAGGGGCGACCTGATAGAAGTCTACAAGATTATCAGGGACATGGACAGAGTGGATAGTCAGAAGCTTTTACCCAGGTGGAAGAGTCAATTACTAGGGGGATGTAGGTTTAAGGTGCGAGGGGCAAAGTTTAAAGGAGATGTATGAGGCAAGTTTTTTATACAGAGGGTGGTGAGTGCCTGGAACTCGCTGCCAGGGGAGGTAGTGGAAGCAGATACGATAGTGAGTTTTAAGGGGCGTCTGGACAAATACATGAATAGGATGGGAATAGAGGGGTATGGTCCTCGGAAGGGTAGTGGGCTTTAGTTCAGTCGGGCAGCATGGTCGGTGCAGGCTTGGAGGGCTGAAGGGCCTGCTCCTGTGCTGTAATTTTCTTTGTTCCTTTTCTGATTGTTTCTATTTTAATGCAAATCAAAGGGCGGTATTTTCCGATTTTTTGGCTAAGTGTCAACTCAGGCAGGAAAAGCTGGGTGTAGATGCAGTGCCAATGCTTCCCGCCATAATTTTTGGTGCATAGTCAAAAGAAACCCAAGGGACAGGTCTCACGATGGCACGTTGGCTGGGCGGGTTTGGAATGAGTTCCTTGTTTTTTTATTCATTCGTGAGACTTGGGCATCGCTGGCTGGCCAGCATTTATTACCCATCCGTAGTTGCCCTTGAGGAGGTGGTGGTGAGCTGACTTCTTGTCCATGTGCTGTGGGTTGACCCACAATGCCGTTAGGGAGGGAATTCCAGGATTTTGACCCACCGGCAGTGAAGGAACAGCGATATATTTCTAAGTTAGGATGGTGAGTGGATCGGAGGGTGGTGTTCCCATGTATAGAACATAGAACATTACAGCGCAGTACAGGCCCTTCGGCCCTCGATGTTGCGCCAACCAGTGAAACCAATCTAAAGCCCCTCTAACCTACACTCTTCCAATATCATCCATATGTTTATCCAATAACCATTTGAATATTCTTAATGTTGACGAGTCCACTACTGCTGCAGGCAGGGCATTCCATGCCCTTACTACTCTCTGAGTAAAGAACCTACCTCTAACATCTGTCCTATATCTCTCACCCCTCAATTTAAAGCTATGTCCCCTCGTGTTAGCCATCGCCATCCGAGGAAAAAGGCACTCATTATCCACCCTATCTAATCCTCTGATCATCTTGTATGCCTCTATTAAGTCACCTCTTAACCTTCTTCTCTCTAACGAAAACAACCTCAAGTCCCTCAGCCTTTCCTCATATGATCTTCCCACCATACCAGGCAACAGCCTGGTAAATCTCCTCTGCACCCTTTCCAACACTTCCACATCTTTCCTATAATGCGGCGACCAGAACTGTACGCAATACTCCAAGTGCGGCCGCACCAGAGTTTTGTACAGTTGCAGCATGACCTCATGGCTCCGAAACTCAATCCCTCTACCAATAAAAGCTAACACACCGTACGCCTTCTTAACAGCCCTATCAACCTGGGTGCCAACTTTCAGGGATCTATGCACATGGACACCCAGATCCCTCTGTTCATCCACACTACCAAGTATCTTACCATTAGCCCAGTACTCTGTATTCCTGTTACTCCTTCCAAAGTGAATCACCTCACACTTTTCCGCATTAACCTCCATTTGCCACCTCTCAGCCCAGCTCCGCAGCTTATCTATGTCCCTCTGTAACATGCCACTTCCCTCCGCACTGTCTACAACTCCACCGACTTTAGTGTCATCAGCAAATTTACTAACCCATCCTTCTACGCCGTCATCCAAGTCATTTATAAAAATGACAAACAGCAGTGGCCCCAAAACAGATCCTTGTGGTACACCAGTAGTAACTGAACTCCAGGATGAATATTTCCCATCAACCACCACCCTCTGTTTTCTTACAGCTAGCCAATTCCTGATCCAAACCACTAAATCACCCTCAATCCCATGTGTCCGTATTTTCTGCAATAGCTCACCATGGGGAACCTTATCAAACGCTCTACTGAAATCCATATACACCACATCAACTGCTTTACCCTCATCCACCTCTTTGGTCACCTTCTCAAAGAACTCAGTAAGGTTTATGAGGCACGACCTGCCCTTGTCCTTCTAGATGGAAGTGGTAGTGCGTTTGGAAGGTGCTGTCGAAGGATCTTTGGAGAATTTTTGCAGTACATCTTGTAGATAGTACACACTGGTGCTACTGAGCGTTGCTGGTGTAGGTGGTACGAACACTGTTTGTAGATGTGGTGCCAATCAAGCAGACTGCTTTGTCTTGGATGGTGTCGAGCTTCTTGAGTGTTGTTGGAGGTGCACCCATCCAGGCAAGTGGGGAGTATTCCATCACACTCCTGACTTGTGCCTTGTAGATGGTGGATTTGGGGAGTCAAGAGGTGAGTTACTCATCGCAGCATTCCTAGCTTCTGACCTGCTCTTGTAGCCACTGTGTTTATGTGGCGAGTCCAGATCAAGTTGCAGACTGAGCCTCACCCCCATCTCTTGCCCAGAAATCTGTGACTTGCCTATTTTCTCTCTCAAACACACCATTCTTTCCCATCAAACCTCAAGGCCTTGGACAGGTGCCAGTTCCCATTTCATAAATTCCACTTGTGCCTTTTCTCAATCATTTTGTTGAAAGATTCATTCATGCTCCGACCAATATTCAAATAGAAAGGGTCGAAGGAACAGAAAATAAAGCTGGTAAAAATCATCAAAGCATCTTTGTCTTAAATTCACGTGCCAAGGGCCGAATGAATTGCTGCCTCAAATCTGTTATCGTTTGTCTGCAGACATTCGTCTAAAGCCAGAGAAAGGGTTTTGTACAGAGAAAGAGTTTTGCCTCACTGAATTTCAAGAGCTCACAAGATCTGGAGCACCTTGTACAGACAGATGTAACGATTGCAAAACAATAACTAGCCCTCCAAACTTGACTCACTTCATTCACTGTTTTACTCCAATGTACCCAACACTCTGACTCCAATTCTGCCTAATAGCCCCACACCCCTCACTGTAACACTCAGATATACCCCACACTCCTCCCTGTAACACTCTGATATATCCCACGCTGTAACACTGATATACCCCACACCCCTCACTGTAACACTCTGATATACCCCACACTCCTCATTGTAACACTCTGATATACCCCACACCCCTCACTGTAACACTCTGATATACCTCACACTCCTCATTGTAATACTCTGATATACCCCACACCCCTCACTGTAACACTGATATACCCCACACCCCTCACTGTAACACTCTGATATACCCCACACCCCTCACTGTAATACTCTGATATACTCCACACCCCTCACTGTAACACTGATATACCCCACACCCCTCACTGTAACACTCTGATATACCCCACACCCCTCACTGTAATACTCTGATATATCCCACACCCCTCACTGTAACACTGTTGTACCCCACACCCCACACTATAACACTGACATACCCCACAGCCCTCACTGTAACACTCTGAAATACCCCATACCCCTCACTGTAACACTGATATACCCCACATCTCTCACTGTAACACTTGGTAAACTGTACACCCCTCACAGTAACACTCTGATATACTCCACACCCCTCAATGTAACACTGATATACCCCACACCCCTCACTGTAACACTCTGATATATCCCACACCCCTCAATGTAACACTGATATACCCCACATCTCTCACTGTAACACTTGATATACTGCACACCCCTCACTGTAACACTCTGATATACCCCACACTCCCCAATATAACAGTCTGCTATATCTCACACCCCTCACTGTAACACTCTGAAATACCTCACACCACTTGCTGTAACACTGATATACCCCACATGTCTCACTGTAACACTGTTGTACCCCACACCCCACACTATAACACTGACATACCCCACAGCCCTCACTGTAACCCCTTGATATACCCCACACCCCCCCCCCACCTCACTGTCACACTGATATTAACCCACAGCCTTCAGTGTAACACACTGATATACCCCACACCCCTCACTGTACTACTCTGATATACCCTATTCCCCGAGATGTAATACTCTGATATACTCCATACCCCTCACAGTAACACCCTGATATACCCCATACCCCTAACTGTAACACTCTGATATACCCCACATCCCTTACCGTAACATGGGTCGGTGGGTTTGATGGATATGGGGAGAAAGTGGGTAGATGGGATTGAGGGATGCGGGGAGAAGATGAGGAGGTGGGATTGAGGGATATGGGGAGAAGGTGGGTCGGTGGGATTGAGGGACATGGGGAGAAGGTGGGGAGGTGGGATTGAGGGACATGGGGAGACGGTGGGTTTATCTTTCAACAAGGTCTTTGACTCTTTCCTATTGTTGAGAATTATTTTCTACTGGCCAATGTCAGTCTACCCAGGATGTTAGTTTATTCTCTCAGTCCCAATCAGAAGATCAGCCCGTGATCGCCTGTGTTTGAACTCAGTAAATCATCAATTATCAGTGCAGGATGAGATGTAAAAGGAAGACCTGTCGAGTCAACAGCTGATGTAAAAGACTGAGAAAAAATGATGAGGAAAATGTTGTGGTCGACAATTCATGAGAAGGAAAGTCTGTTCTCAGCTCCTGGAATGTTGTCCAATATAAATTAATTATAAACCGCCTGAGGACAAAATAGAATTTATTGAAAAATTAATGTCAGCATTGCTTTAGATAAACAATTTAGTCTTTCTTGTCATGTCGCAAGGCATGCACAGGTCACAGGGGTTAATGCCTTTCTGCTGTTGGAGTTGAATTCAACTCATCGCTTTAATGTCCTGTCTCGCCTGGGTCAACCCCGGAGAGCAACAATTAAAGCCAGCAGCCAGCAAAACTCATAACAAAACTTACACTGGGATGATGGACTGGCCCCTCGGAGGGAGACGGAGTTACAGGACAGATCCCTGCACTCCTGTTGTAGCAGTGTAGAACGGTGGAGCTCAGAAGAGCTATTCAGGCCCTCACTCCAATGCTGCCAAGTTTTTTTATTCATTCGTGGGACATGGGTGCCAGCATTTACTGCCCATCCCTAGTTGCCCGCGGGCAATTGAGAGTCAACCACATTGCTGTGGCTCTGGTGTCACATGTAGGCCAGACCAGATAAGGACAGGAGATTTCCTTCCCTGAAGGATATTCGTGAACCAGATGGGTTTTTCCGACAATGGTTTCATGGTCATCAGTAGATTCTTAATTCCAGATATTTTTTATTGAATTCAAATTCCACCATCTGCCGTGGCGGGATTCGAACCTGGGTCCCCAGAACATTAGTTGAGTTTCCGGATTAATAGCCCCGCGACAATACCACTAGGCCATCGCCACTCCAAGTAGAAAGAGAAACCCAATTAGTCCCACTTCGCTCCTCATAACCTTCTAAATTAATTCTCCTTTGAGCATTCATCCAGTTCCCTTTTGGAAGGTCCTGTTGAAGCTGCTTCCACTGTCCTTTCAGACAGTGCCTTCCAGATCACAACAACTTGCTGCAGAAGAAGCTGGAATTCCCTAACAGCACTGTGGCTGTACCTCCAGCACAGGTACTGCAGCAGCACCTTCTCAATGGGCAACGAGGAATGAATGCTAAGCTCTCACATCCCGTTGGAATATAGGAATGGGGAGGCCATTTACCCCTTGAAACTGTTCCACCACTCACTGGGATGATGGCCAGTCTCTAACCTAACTCGGTATACCTGCCTTTACTCATAGAGTCAGAGAGGTTTACAGCATGGAGACAGGCTCTTCGGCACAACTTGTCCATGCTGCCCTTTTTTTAACCACTAAGCGAGTCCCAATTGCCCGAGTTTGGCCCATATCCCTCCATACCCATCTTACCTAGTATCGCTTAGTACCTTTTGCTCACAAAAATCTATCAATCTCTGATTTTAAGTTAAGCATATTGCATAGGGGTGGCACATTGGCACAGTGGTTAGCATTGCTGCCTCACAGCTCCAGGGACCTGGGTTCAATTCCAGCCTTGGATGACTGTGTGGAGTTTGCAAATTCTCCCCGTGTCTGCGTGGGTTTCCTCCGGTGGCTCCAGCTTCCTCCCACAGTCCAATGATGTGTAGGTTAGGGGGATTAGCCATGATAAATGTGTGGGGTAACGGGGATAGATTGGGGGAAAGGACTTGGGTCAGATACTTTGTCAGAGAGTCAGTGCAGGCTTGATGGGCTGAATGGTCTCCTTCTGCATAGAATACCTACAGTACAGAAAGAAGTAGGCCATTCGGCCCACCGAGCCTGCACTGACAACAATCCTACCCAGCCCTATCCCGCAACCCCAGATATTTACCCTCCTAATCCCCCTGACACTAAGGGTCAATTTTGCATGGCCAATCAACCTAACCCACACATCTTTGGACTGTGGGAGGAAACCAGAGCACCCGGAGGAAACCCCCGTAGACACGGGGAGAATGTACAAACTTTGCACAGACAGTGATCCAAGCTGGGAATTGAACCCGGGTCCCTGGTGCCGTGAGGCAGCAGTGCTAACCACTGTGCCACCGTGCCGCACTATAGGGATCAATGATTCTATGAATTGCCATTTATGGACATCAGTTTAAAATGTTATCACACTTTTGTGTGTCATGAGTTTTTCCTAACTTCACTCCTGGATAGTCTGGCTCTAAATGGTTAGACTACATCCAAATCCCAATACAACTATGTCCCTTCGACCTGGACTCCCCAACCAGCAGAAATAATTCTTGCCCCTCTCTACCTCATCTGTTCCCCTTAATATCTTGCAAATTTCAATCAAATCAGTCCTTAACCTTCTAAATGCCAAGGACTTTGTCTTTTAAAAAGCGCTTAGACAATTAGATGGGTAAGATAGGTATAGAGGGATATGGGCCAAATGCGGGCAATTGGGACGAGCTTAGTGGTTAAAAAAAGGGCGGCATGGACAAGTTGGGCCGAAGGGCCTGTTTCCATGCTGCAAACCTCTATGACTCTATGACTGCAAGCCTGGTTTGTTTACCCACACTTTGGAATTTAACCCAGGAGTACAGGTATCACTCAGTCTACACTGCACTCCCTCCAAGCTCAGTATCTCCTTCCGAAGGTGTGATCCTGATAACTATTCCTAATACTCCAGGCATGGTCTAACCAGGGTTTTGTAGAGCTGGACTATGATTTTGTAGAGCTGGACTATGGTTTGGGGCAGCACGGTGGCACAGTGGTTAGTACTGCTACCTCACAGTGCCAGGGACCGGGTTCAATTCCGGCCTCGGGTCACTATCTGTGTGGAGTTTGCAAGTTCTCCGCATGTCTGCATGGGTTTCCTCCGGATGCTCCAAAGATTGGCAATGCTAAATTGTCCCGTAGTGTCAGGGGACTAGCTAGGGTAAATGTATGGGGTTATGGGGATAGGGCCTGGGTGGGATTGTGGTTGGTGCAGACTCAATGGGTCGAATGGCCTCCTTCTGCACTGTATGATTTTGTCTCTTTATATTGCTGTCTTCTAGATATAAAGACAGTAAGTAGTCTCACAACACCAGGTTAAAGTCCAACAGGTTTATTTGGTAGCACAAGCCACTAGCTTTCAGAGCGCTGCCCCTTCATCAGGTAAGTGGGAATTCTGTTCACAAACAGGGCATATAAAGACACAAACTCAATTTACAAAATAATGGTACTTCCCCGGAGTGGAGAAGCTACGACATCTTCTCCAGAGCCTTCAACGTGTCTTTGATGAAGACGAACATCTCGCCAAGGCCATCCCCACACCCCCAATTCTTGCCTTCAAACAACCTAAAACAGACCATTGGCCGCAGCAAACTACCCAGCCTTCAGGGGAACAGTGACCACGACACCATACAACCCTGCCACAGCAACCTCTGCAAGACGTGCCGGATCCTCGACACGGATGCCATCATCTCACGTGAGAACACCATCCACCAGGTACACGGTACATACTTTTGCAACTCGGCCAACGTTGTCTACCTGATACGCTGCAGGAAAGGATGTCCCGAGGCATGGTACATTGGGGAGACCATGCAGATGCTACGACAATGGATGAATGAACACTGCTCGACAATCACCAGGCAACAGTGTTCTCTTCCTGTTGGGGAACACTTCAGCGGTCACGGGCATTCGGCCTCTGACCTTCAGGTAAGTGTTCTCCAAGGCGGCCTTCACAACACAAGACAGTGCAGAGTCGCTGAGCAGAGACTGATAGCCAGGTTCCGCACACAAGAGAACGGCCTCAACCGGGATCTTGGGTTCATTTCACACTATCTGTAACCCCCACGACTTGCCTGGGCTTGCAAAATCTCACTAACTGTCCTGGCTGGAGACAACATACATCTCTTTAACCTGTGCTTAACGCTCTCTCCACTCATAGTGTCTGTACCTTTAAGACTTGATTAGCTATAAAGACTCGCATTCCAACCATTATTTTGTAAATTGAGTTTGTGTCTTTATATGCCCTGTTTGTGAACAGAACTCCCACTTACCTGATGAAGGAGCAGAGCTCTGAAAGCTGGTGGCTTTTGCTACCAAATAAACCTGTTGGATTTTAACCTGGTGTTGTGAGACTTCTTACTGTGTTTACCCCAGTCCAATGCCGGTATCTCCACATCATGGCTAGATATAAAGGCCAGTGTTTATGAGCTTTTTGATTATTTTCTGTTTTGGTTCATGATTTTTTAATAATTGGACCAGTGGGCTGACGAATGGCAGATGGAGTTTAATTTAGATAAATGCGAGGTGATGCATTTTGGTAAATTGAACCAAGGCAGGACTTACTCAGTTAATGGTAGGGCATTGGGGAGAGTTACAGAACAAAGAGATCTAGGGGTACAGGTTCATAACTCCTTGAAAGTGGAGTCACAGGTGGACAGAGTGTTGAAGAAGACATTCAGCATGCTTGGTTTCATTGGTCAGAACATTAAATACAGGAATTGGGACGTCTTGTTGCAGTTGTACAAGACATTGATAAGGTCACACTTGGAATACTGTGTACAGTTCTGGTCACCCTATTATAGAAAGGATATAATTCAAACTAAAAAGAGTGCAGAAAAGATTTAATCGGATGCTACCGGGACTTGATGGTTTGAGTTATAAGGAGAGGATGGATAGACTGGGACTTTTTCCTTTGGAGCATAGAAGGCTGAGGGGTGAACTTATAGAGGTCCATAAAATAATGAGGGGCACAGATCAGCTAGATAGTCAATATCTTTTCCCAAAGGTAGGGGAGTCTAAAACTAGAGGGCATAGGTTTAAGGTGAGAGGGGAGAGATACAAAAGTGTCCAGAGGGGCAACTTTTTCACACAGAGGGTGGTGAGTGTTTGGAACAAGCTGCCAGAGGTAGTAGTAGAGGCGGGTACAATTTTGTCTTTTAAAAAGCATTTAGACAGTTACATGGGTATGATGGGTATAGAGGGATATGGGCCAAATGCGGGCAATTGGACTAACTTCGGGATTTTTAAAAAAGGGTGGCATGGACAAGTTGGGCCGAAGGGCCTGTTTCCAGGCTGTAAACCTCTATGACTCTATGACTCTAATCTGTGTTTTGGATTACAAAGCTTCTTTCAACCACCGCTCTTCCTCTCTTTTCACCATTTTGAAAGTTTACACACCGCTTGAGAAGGAATGAACGGTAAGGATTAACCTCTATTTCTGTCTCACTCTCAGGTCACAGACTCTGGAATCTATACATGCGTTGCCACAAGCTCAAGTGGAGAAACTTCCTGGAGTGCGTTTTTGGAAGTGCGAGGTATTCCCTCAGTCTTGGTTTTCATTGCTATAAATCGATGTATTCCTCGATACTTTTATTTCCAGCCTTCAGTCGAGAAGCAGAGACCTTGAGGGAAAACTCTGATGCTGAAAGGTGTGGGAAAGAAAGAGGCGACTCAGCCAGTGGGACTGACCTTTGGTTTTTAGTGTCTGGATGTTGTCATTTGGGAAGGAAAAGCGAAAGGAGATTCCATCAGGTTGGAGCAGAGAGGAGACAGACCGTGGGTGGACAGTTCACAGGTCGGTGGATGATCAGAGAGTCAAGCTGGAGGATCATGGGGGTCAGGGAATGAGCTGTGAGAAGGTGGAGGGTCAGAGGTCGAGTATGAGCACCCCTGGCAGGTGTGGGGGTCTTTTGAATCAGAAAGATTGGTGTCCAAGTCTAATTCCAAGTCTTGAACACAAAAATCAAGGCTGACGCTCCCTGTGTGGTACTGAGGGAGCTCTGCACTGCTGGAGATGATGTCTCCCAGGACTCAAATTAAACCAAGGGCCTGTATGTCCCCTCAGGGAAATGTAAAAGATCCCATGGCATCATTGTAAAGAATGACCAATATTTATCACTCAGTAAGCACCACCGAAAGCAGATTATCTTGTATTATAGAATCATAGAATCCTACAGTGCAGAAGGAGGCCATTCAGCCCATTGCATCTGCACCAACCAGAACCCCACCCAGACCCTATCCCCATAACCCTGTGCATTTACCCGAGCTAGTCCCTCTGGCACTAAGGGTCAATTTAGCATGGCCAATCCATCTAACCCGCACATCTTTGGACTGTGGGAGGAAACCGGAGCAGACACACGGAGAACGTGCAAATTCCACACAGATGGTGACCCAAGCCGGGAATCAAACCCCCCGGGTCCCTGGCGCCATGAGGCAGCAGTGCTAACACACTGTGTCATTAGCACATTGCTGTTTGTGGGATCTTGCTGTGCAAACGTTGGCTGCCACATGATACAGTGGCTACACTCCAAATTTACTTGTCTACAAAGCTCTTTGAGATGTCCAATTGTTGCAAAAAAGCGGCCAATAAACACAAGTCTTTCTTTGACTGTATGGGACTGGGTGGCGAAGCGGTTGAGCTGAGGGTTCAGGGGATTGGGTAATAAGTTATGGGCTGTCAAGTGGTCAGCGGGTCAGTGGTTGTGAGTTGGGGGATGAGATAATGGTGGATCGACATTCGGGGGGATCAGAATCTGCGCTCTCCCCTCAAACAAATTGTTTTCGTTTTTGCAGAGTCAGGTGCAGCAACTGTCAACGTCAAGATGGATATGGACGCCCTGCCTGGATCCCCGTCCAAACCTCAAGTTGCTGACGTCACGAGGAACACCGTCACGCTCACCTGGTTGGAGGGGAAACACGTTGGGTCTTCATCAGTCACATCGTATGTCATTGAGGCCTTCAGGTATGTGAACACAAAGAACCCGCATTCTGAGAGAGCATACAAGGCCTTGGTTTAATTTAACCTCTGGGAGACGGCATCTCCGGCAGTGCAGTCCTCCCTCAGTACCGCACTGATTTTTGCCCTCAAGGCCTGGACTGGGACTTGAACATGAAGCCTGCTGATTCAGAAGTGACGGAGCCACCGACAGAACCACACCTGCCAAGGGAGCTCGTGCCAGGCCACTGACTCCCCCCACCCCGCCAACCCCCCTCCCTCCCCCCAACTCCCCACAGCTCATCCCTTGATTCCACGACCCTCCAGCTGGACTCTCTCTGATTATCCAAACCACGAGGGAGAGAGAGCCAAGTTACAGATCCAGCTGAGGGTATTTTCACCTGAAGGAGGCACAGGTTCAAGTTCCAGTCCAACAGAACAATCTCAGGCTGACAGTCTCCGTGGCCATATTGAGGGAGTGCTCCACTGCTGCAGGTAAAGTTTTTCAGGAGAGACATTGAGCTGAGATCCAATCTGCTCTCCCCAGTGGGTTGGAAAGTCCTACTCTCATTGTTTCTCAGACACGCTCTCCCAATTCTCTGGGCAAGTATTTACCTCTCGACCAACATCACTGCTTGTTATGACACTGCTGTTTGTGGGGACTTGGGGAGAACGTGCAAACTCCACACAGACAGTGATCCAAGCCGGGAATCGAACCCGGGTCCCCGGCGCTGTGAGGCAGCAGTGCTAACCACCGTGCCACAGATTTTTCTGCCTCTGTATTGAATCCTGGTTATTGGCCCACTCATTACACCGAATCGGCTGTGCTTGCTATATTTCCTACGTTAAAACAATGGCCACGCTTCAAAAACTGTAAAGCATTTTGGGGCATCCTGAGGTTGTGAAAGGTGCTATCGAAATGAAACTTATTTCTTTCATGTGAAGCAGCAACCAGTAAATTTCCAGCACAGAAGGAGCCCATTCGGCCTTACATGAAAGGTCAAGCTCATTGTGTAGAATAGTTGGTCTTCACCCGAATCATAGAATCCTACAGTGCAGAAGGAGGCCATTTGGCCCATTGAGTCTGCACCGACTACAATCCCACCCAGGCCCTATCCCCATAACCCCATGTATTTACCCTAGCTAGTCCCCCTGACACTAAGGGGCAATTTAGCATGGCCAATCCACCTAGCCCGCACATCTTTGGAATGTGGGAGGAAACCAGAGCCCCCACGGAAACCGATGCAGACACAGGGAGAACATGCAAACTCCACACAATCAGCGGCCCAAGCCGGGAATCGAACCAGGGTCCCTGGCGCTGTGATACAGCAGTGCTAACCCACTGTGCCGCTGAGCTGCTGTCTGGCTTGGTGATTACTGTACGTGTTAAAATGGAAATTCCCTTTGCCCAACAAGAATCTTTCAATCCCAACCTTGAATTTTTCAATTGACATCGTGGCGTGACATCAGCCCTGAACAAAAAGGACTTGTATTGAGCAGGGGAAAGATTCTTTGCAGGGGGCTTTTTAGATCAAAATTTGTGCTTAAAGAGATATTTGGGGAGGTGACCAAAAGCTTGTTCACAGAATTGGCTTCAAGGAGCATCCTAAAGGAGGAGTGACAGGCAGAGAGGAGGAGAGATTGAGGAAAGGCGATTCAGGTTTGGCAACTGACAGCACGGCATCTGACTGCAGAGCGTTGAAAATCAGGATTCCACAAGAGACCAAAATCGGCCTGAGTGCAGAGGCTACAGGGATATCTGGGAGCTGGCGGAGAGTCTGGAGATGGAATAGAGGCAAGGCCATGGAGGGATTTGAAAACAAGGCTGCGACGTTTATACTGAAGAGATTTTTGGACCAGGGCCAGCCTTGTGTTCAGATCTCTTGGCGCTGCCGTTTGGTCACATTCCAGCAAGCTCCAGTTATCCGGGCACACCAGCTGGACATAGGCAAAGCCGGGAGATCGACTGTGAAGCTGAGAAAAGCCACAGTTACTGTGGCATCAGGAGCAGTAAAGCTAACCCTGGACCGGTGGCACTCTCACCCCTGCACAAGGGCCTCAACTCCAGTGGGCCCAGTTGCCAGGCAACAGGAGACACTGGGTCCTCGGGTAAAATATATTTTGTGTTCTGGAATTAGTGTCCCAGAGCTCATTATGCGAGAACTAATTGTGTTAACAGATTAAGCGTGAGGTAATTGTATTAACAGATTAAGCCATGTGTTTGCTTTTTGTTCCTGGTCTCTGTCTGTTTCGAAAACGCTTCAGCGAGTGATGGACTTCAATGACGCTGAGAGACTGCAGAAACTGGGATTGTTCCCCTCTGAGCAGAGAAGGTCAATGGGAAGATTTGATAGTGGTGTTCAAAATAATGAGGGACTGTGGTAAAGTAAAAAGGGGGAGACTCCAGCTGACACTGACAGGGGAGCCGGTAACGAGAGAACACAAAATAAATGTAATTGGCAAAATCATGATCAAAACATGGGAACTGGAAAAAAAACCATTCAGTCATAGAATCATAGAAACCCGACAGTGCAGAAGGAGGCCATTCGGCCCATTGAGTCTGCGCAGACAACAATCCCACCCCAGGCCCTATCTACACCAACCCCACACATTCACCCCACGAATCCCTCTAACCTACAACTCACGGGATACTAAGGGGCAATTTAGCATGGCCAATCAACCTAACCAGCACATCTTTAGACTGTGGGAGAAAACCGAGCACCCGGAGGAAACCGGAGTCACTCAAGCCTAATTCTTTTTTTATTCCTTCATGGGACATGGATATTTGTTGCCCATTTCTTCAATTGAGTAGCTTGCTCGGCCATTTCAGAGGGCAGTAAAGATTTACATAATGTAGAAGTTTATTTATTAGTCACAAGCAGGCTTACATTAACACTGCAATGAAGTTACTGTGAAAATCCCCTAGTCACCACACTCTGGCACCTGTTCGGGTACACTGCGGGAGAATTTAGCATGACCAATGCCCCTAACCAGCACGTCTTTCAGACTGTGGGAGGAAACCGGAGGAAACCCACGCAGACACGGGGAGAACATGCAGACTCCGCACAGACAGTGACCCAAACTGGGAATCGAACCCAGGTCCCTGGCGCTTTGAGGTAGCAGTGCTAACCCACTGTGCCACCGTGCCACCCCTCATGTCAACCAGACCGGGTAAAGACAGCAGATTTCTTTCCCTAAAAGACATTAGTGAATCAGATGGTGTTTTACATCAATCAATGATATCTTCACGGTCTCCCATTACTGAGACTAGCTTTCAAATCCAGAATTCATTTCATTTAAATTTCACCAGCTTCTGCGCAGGGATTGATCTCATGTTGCTGGAGATTGCTGCTCCAGTGTCATTCCCACTATGCCACCAACTCCTCTTGGATAATCTGTGTCTTAACTCCATCTGCCCATTTTTAATATTAATTATGGGATGTGGCACAGTGGTGAGCACTGCTGCCTCACAGCGCGAGGGACCCGGGTTCGATTCCCGGCTTGGGTCACTGTCTGCGCAGAGTTTGCATGTTCTCCCCGTGTTGCGTGGGTTTCCTCCGGGTGCTCCGGTTTCCTCCCACATGTGTGGGTTAGGCGGATTGGCCGTGCTCAATTGCCTCTTAGTGTCCAAAGATGTATGGGTAAGGGGGATCAGTGAGGTAAGTACATTGGGTTGTACTGCAAGGCCTGGATAGAGTGGACGTGGAGAGGATGTTTCCACGAGTAGGAAAAACTAGAACCAGAGGGCACAACCTCAGGCTAAAGGGACAATCCTTTAAAACAGAGATGAGGAATTTCTACAGCCAGAGAGTGGTGAATCTGTGGAACTCTTTGCCGCAGAAGGCTGTGGAGGCCGGGTCATTGAGTGTCTTTAAGACAGAGATAGATAGATTCTTGATTAATAAGGGGATCAGGGGTTATGGGGAAAAGGCAGGAGAATGGGGGTGAGAAAAATATCAGCCATGATTGAATGGCGGGGCAGACTCGATGGGCTGAGTGGCCTAATTTTGCTCCTATGTCCTATGGTCTTATGGGTTACAAGGATAGGGCCTGGGTAAGATGCTCTGTCAGAGAGTTGGTGCAGACCTGAAGGGCTGAATGGCCTCCTTCTGCATTGTAGGGATTCTCTGTGGGCATTACCAGCATTTATGACCATTTCTAATTACCCTTGAGAAAGTGATGGTGAACCTCCTTCTTGAACCGCTGCAGTCCGTGTGTTTTAGGTACACCCATCGTGCTGTTAGGGAGAGAGTTCCTGGATTTTGACCCAGAAATAGCAATATATTTCCAAGTCAGGATGGTGTGTGACTCTCTAACTTTTAATACTCATTTTCCCTCATAAAACCTATATCAATCCCAGTCTTGGAATTTTCAGTTGACCCTTACCCTCAATAAACATTCGGATGAGGGAGTTCCAGATTTCCACTAGCTGTTGTGTGAGGGGCATCACCCTGCGATGACCTATCAGTGAATCTAAGGCTAGGACCCTATGCTCTGGTCTCCCCACATTTTAAAATCTCAAATCGACCTATTTTATTTTGCCCCTTAATCTTCTGTATCCAAAGCATCACAAACCAGAGAGTTTGCTTTCCGCAGCGAGTTGTGGGAATGTGCCCGTTAAAAGACTGATAGAAACAGATTGAAGAGTACCTTTCAAACTGTGGTTGCCAGCAAGGTGGCCACTGCTGCAGAGGGGTGGGTGGGAGTGGGGGGGGATGGAGAAGGAGTTGGGGGGAAAAGAACCCCAAAGCAGCCGTGAAGTAACAGGTGTTGTCTCCATTTCTCTCTTCAGCCAATCTGTAAGTAACAGCTGGCAGACAGTGGCTGACCACGTGAAGGATACTTTGTACACTGTGCGGGGATTGAGACCCAACACGATCTACCTCTTCATGGTGCGTGCTGTCAATGCTCAGGGAGTCAGTGACCCCAGCCAGATGAGCGACCCTGTCCGCACTCAAGGTAAGAGCTTTTTTAAAAAAAGTTTATATATTAGTCACAAGTAAGGCTCACATTAACACTGCAATGAAGTTACTGTGAAGTTGCCCAAGTCGCCACAGTCCAGCACCTGTTCGGGTCAATGCACCCTAACCAGCACGTCTTTCGGACTGTGGGACGGAACCAGAGCACCTGGTGGAAACCCACGCAGACACGCGGAAAATGTGCAAACTCCACACACAGTGACCCAAGCCGGGAATCGAACCTGGGTCCCTGGCAGCGTGAAGCAGCAATGCTAACCACTGTGCCACCGTGCCGCCCGTTATCTTAGCAGTGTGGTAAATACACTTCCGCGTTCCAACTGTGCCCATCTTCGAAACGTTCTACCCTTAGGCCGTGCTGTGTTAGTGCCAACCCCGACTGCGGTACTAACTGGTTGGACTCGTCATGGTCGGGTTAGGTAGAAAAAGCAAATCGGGCAAATTTCCTTCATTGCTGTCTGCTGCCCTCTTGCTGGAGAAGGGAACGTGTGAAGGGTCGGGATGGAGTCGGCTGTGACGCGAGTAATGAACATGAATAATTAAAAAGCTAAATGGAGTGATGGCCTTCCTTCTCCCAAAAGGGCCGGGCTGTATAAGGATGGATATTATATTACAGCTGTCCAGAGCACTGGATAAGCCCTGTCTGGAGTCACTGAATTCATAGAGTCATAGAGGTTTACAGCATGGAAACAGGCCCTTTGGCCCAGAGCTGATCAGCTGGATAGCCAACATCTTTTCCCAAAGGTAGGGGAGTCTAAAACTAGAGGGCATAGGTTTAAGGTGAGAGGGGAGAGATACAAAAGGGTCCAGAGGGGCTATTTTTTCACACAGAGGGTGGTGAGTGTCTGGAACGAGCTGCCAGAGGTTGTAGTAGAGGCGGGTACAATATTGTCTTTGGCCCAACTTGTCCATGCTGCCTTCTTTTTTTAACCACTAAGCTAGTCCCAATTGCCCGTGCTTGGCCCATATCCCTCTCATAGAATCATAGAAATCATAGAAACCCTACAGTACAGAAAGAGGCCATTCGGCCCATCGAGTCCGCACCGACCACAATCCCACCCAGGCCCTACCCCCATATCCCCACATATCTTACCCGCTAATCCCTCTAATCTACACATCCCAGGACACTAAGGGGCAATTTTAGCATGGCCAATCAACCTAACCCGCACATCTTTGGACTGTGGGAGGAAACCGGAGCACCCGGAGGAAACCCACGCAGACACGAGGAGAATTTGCAAACTCCACACAGACAGTGTCCCAAGCCGGGAATCGAACCCAGGTCCCTGGAGCTGTGAAGCAGCAGGGCTAACCACTGTGCTACCGTGCCGCCTCTATACCCATCTTACCCACGTAACTGTCTGAATGCTTTTTAAAGACAAAATTGCACTGCAGGGGTCCTATGGAAGGAGCAAGAGAAAGTGTAAGACTGATTGGCTAGTTCTTTCAAAGAGCCGGCACGGGTACAATGGGCCGAAGGGCCTCCTTTTGTGCTGTGAGATTCTCTGAAATTCCGAGCGAGTGTCTTGACTCCAATTATCTACTCATTACAACATTCTCTTCCACAAATCAGGCTCTCCCCGCAGTGACAGGCCTCCGAGGAGCTGGCATTTACACAGCAGCTTAAGAGAGTCGTAGCCAGAATGGGAGGCGTGCTGCAGAATCAGAGTCAGGGGCCTGTGTGTCAATGAAATGTCGCTTGGCGTGATTGGAGTGGAGCTGTCTGCAAACAGATAGTGGCCCATTCCGGATCAAAATTAAAAGCCAGACATTCGCAAATGCTTCCCTTTTAATTACCTGCGTCCAAATAGGACCACAACTCCTCCTCAACCAGCTGTGCGCCTGCTTTGGAAATCTTTTAGTGCCAGTCTCTCTCCACTGCTCCACTCCTCCTTCACACTGCTGCTCAGAGAGTGAGTGGTGTTCCGGCTGTTCAACTGTCGAAGGCAGCACCCAACCCCATTCTCATACACTGAAATTGTTTGGGGTAGGGGTTGGGGTCGGGGGGGGGGGGGGGGGGGTGCAATTTTTGTTTTGGCTGTTTTTCCCTCAGAACATGAAAGTTAAAGTTTATTTATTAGTCACAAGTAAGGCTTATATTAACACTGCAATGAAGTTACTGTGAAATTCCCTTAGTCACTGCCCTGGAAGAAAGACTTGCATTTAGATAGCACTTTTCGTAGAGCCATACAACACAGAAGAGGACCTTTGGCCCATCGAGCCTGCACCAAGAAAACGACACGGAATCCACACTAATCCCACTGTAGCCCAATCCATCACGCAAACCAGCCTCCCACCCATTGACTCTGTCTACACTTCCCGCTGCCTCGGCAAAGCAGCCAGCATAACTAAGGACCCCAACGCACCCCGGACATTCTCTCTTCCACCTTCTTCCTTCAGGAAAAAGATACAAAAGTCTGAGGTCACATACCAACCGACTCAAAAACAGCTTCTTCCCTGCTGCCATCAGACTTTTGAATGGACTTACCTTGCATTAAGTTGATCTTTCTCTACACCCTAGCTATGACTGTAACACTACATTCTGCATTCTCTCCTTTCCTTCTCTATGAATGGTATGCTTTGTCTGTATAGCGCGCAAGAAACAATGCTTTTCACTGTATGTTAATACATGTGACAATAATAAGTCAAATCAAATCAAATCAAACCTTTCCAGCACTTGGTCCATAGCCTTGAATGTTCTGATATTTCAGGTGTTCATCCAGGTACTTTTTAAAGGTTGTGGGAGCTTCTTGCCTCTACTACCCTCCCAGGAAGGGTGAAAATATTTTTCCTAAAATCTCCTCTAAACCTCCTGCCCCTCACCTTAAAACTATAACCCCTTGTTATTGACCCTTCAATTAAGGGGAACAACTGCTTCCTATCCACCCTCATACCCCTTGTCATCTTATACACTTCAATCAGGTCCCCCCCTCAGCCTTCTCTGCTCTAAAGAAAACAATCCAAGCCTATCCAGCCTCTTTTCATAGTTTAAATGTTCCATCCCAGGCAACATCCTGGTGAATCTCCACTGCACCCTGTCCACTGCAATCACATCGCTCCTGTAATAAGGTCACCAGAACTGCACACAGTCCTTCAGCTGTGGCCTAACCACAGCCCCAAGATAACCTCCCTGCTCTGATAACCTATGTCATGACTGATAAAGGCAAGTGTCCTGTATGCCTTCTTAACCACCCTACTAACCTGTCCTGCTGCCCTCAGGGGTCTGTGGTGAAGCACCCCCAGATCCCTCTGTTTCTCTGAGCTTCCTAGTGTCCTGCCATTCATTGAGTACTTCCCTATCTCGTTACTCCTTCCAAAGTGCATCACCTCGCACTTTTCAGGGATAAATCCCATCTGCCACTGATCTGCCCACCTGACTAACCGGTCTATATCTTCCTGCAACCTCAGACATTCTTCCTCACTATCAACCACCCTGCCAATCTGTGTGTCTTCTGCAAACCTATCACCCCCTCCAGCCCCCACATTCTCATCTACATTGTTATTCTCCATCTTGAACAATAAGGGACCTTGCCCTGATCCCTGTGATATGCCACTGGGCACCAGCCTCCAGTCACACAAACAGCCTTCCACTACCTCCTGTTTCCTACCACTAAGCCAGTTTTGGATCTATCGTGCCAGGTTACCCCGGATCCCAATGTGCATTTGCCTTTTTTTTTATCGGTCTCCCAAGTGAGACCTTGTTAAAGGAGTTTGCTGAGATCCATATAAATTATATCAACTGCACTGCCCTCGCCTACACACCCGATCATCTCAAAAAATTCAATCAAATCTGTCATGACCTAAGGACTTCAGGAAGAAGATCAGCTGAGTTCCACCATGTATCCTGACCAGTATTTATTGTTGAACAGAGTCACTAAAACTGAGTTTCTGGTCGTTTATCACAGTACTGTTTAAGGATGCTTTTGTGCAATCATAGAATCCATACAGTGCACATGGAAGCCATTCGGCCCATCGAGCTTGCACCGACCACACCCAGGCCCTATCCCCGTAACTCCATATATTTCCCCCACTAGTCTCCCTGACACTAAGGGGCAATTTAACGTGGTCAACCCACAAAACTCGCACATCCTTGGACTGTGGGAATAAACCGGAGCACCCGGAGGAAACTCACGTAGACAAGGGGAGAACCTGCAGACTCTGTACAGTCATCCGAGGCTGGAATTGAACCCGGGTCCCTAAAGCTGTGAGGTAGCAGTGCTAACCTCTTGCTGTACACTGTTCAACTGCTCGTGTGTCCTTGATTGCAGTAGTGCATCACTGACGCAAGGTGCTGAGGAACATCCTGAGGTTGTGAAAGGTGCGACGTTATGGAAAGTTGTTCTTTCTCCAGATAAATTCTTAACAACAACAAAGTGCATTTTTGTTGGCATCAAGGCTTTCAACAGAGCAGTGAGGCCTCCTATAGTCAAATAGCCTTCTTGGCACGGAATCTTCCCATCCCACCCACCACGGGAACCGTAGCGAGTGGGACACGTACTGTGCAAAGGTCTGTTGACCTCGGGTGGGATTTTCCGCTTTTGGGACGAGTGCGCTGGACAATTCCGCCTATGGTCACTTTTCTGGAGGAGAATGGTTGTGGGTGTGGGGGGTAGAGGGGAGAAATTATTCTATCAGTAGCATGGGCAGCACGGTGGCACAGTAGTTAGCACTGCTGCCTCACAGCGCCAGGGACCCGGGTTGGATTCCCGGCTTGGATCACTGTCTGTTTGGAGTTTGCACATTCTCCCCATGTCTGCGTGGGTTTCCTCCAGGTGCTCCGGTTTCCTCCCACAGTCCGAAAGACGTGCTGGTTAGGGTGCATTGGCCGTGTTAAATTCTCCCTCAGTGTAACCCGAACAGGCGCCGGAGCGTGGCGACTAGGGGATTTTCACAGTAACTTCATTGCGGTGTTAATGTCAGCCTACTTGTGACTAATAAGTAATTTTCTTTTAAATTTTAAATTAATGTTCAAAGAGAGAGAGAGAGAGAGACAGAAAGCCTGACAGAGAGCGATGGAGTGAAAGAGATCATTAGAGAGGCAGACATGAGAAATAATCAAATAAACAGGAAGCGTTAGATAGAAAGAAGGAAAAATGAAGCAGAAAAGCAACCAGGGACAGATAGACAAAGAGATGGAGCCACAGTCAGAGGAAGAGGGGGAAGAGAGAGAGAAACCACCAAAACAAAGATGGACAGAGTGTGTCAGAGAAACAAGAGACATATGCAGTTAGAATGAACAGTGGAAAGGGAGAGAGAGCCAAGGGCACAGAGCGAGAGACAGGGAAAAAGAGCAAGCGATAGGAAGCAAATGATCGTGCGAAACAGTGACAAAGAGAAGGAGAGCAGCAGGGAAACAGTCAACCAGACAAATGTAAAACAAGGTGTGAAGAGAGAGAGAGAGAGAGAGTAAAAGGTAGATTCAGAGATAGTCAGCGAGAGAGAGATGGAATGAGACAGTCACAAAAAAAAAAAAAACAGCAGGACGGAGAAATAATGCAAAGCAGACGCTGTTCATTTATGAGTAATTAATTAAAACACTTGATTCCAATTACATTCATTTGCATAATTAAATGAGGCTTGATCCGAGTTCTTCTATCCAGCACCCTGCCGTTGTCAGAAATATCACGGTCTGAAACTTCACCAATGGTTGCTGTTTTGCCATGAATTATAGCAAAGGGAAAGAGTCATTATTTAATCTGGCAGCAGGCGGCTTCCTCCTACAAGCAGCGCAAACTGAAGTAAACCAGTGGCTCCCCAATGACACGTGATGCGAATTTCTGCTTCACAGAATCACACAATGGTTACAGCACAGATGGAGGCCATTCAGTCCCTCCTGTCCATGCCAGCTCTCTGCAAGAACAACTCAGCTGGCACCATCCCCCACCCTTTCCCCATCGCCCTGCAAACGTTTTCTCTTCAGAGAATTATCCAATCTTCTTTTGGAAACCCACTTCCACACCATCAGGCGGTGCATCCCAGATCCTAACCGCACACTCTGTTTAAAGAGTTTTTTTTTTTTCTCATGCCGTCTGTGTTCCATCTGGTTCCCAACCCTTCTGCCGATGGGACCAGTTTCTTCCTACCCACTCTGCCCAGGCCCGTCATGATTTTGGACACCTCTATCAAAGCTCCCCTCAGCCTTCTCTTCTCTAAGGAGAATAACACCGGCTCCTCCAATCTGTCCGCAAAAACTGAAACCTTGTAAATCCTTTCTGCACCCTCGCCAATATATTCACATCCTTCCTGAAGTGTGGTGCCCAGAATCGGATACAATGCTCCTACTGAGTCTGTTTTGTCAAGGTTCAGCACAGCTATCTTGCTTTTGTATTCTGTGCCCCTATTTATAAAGCCCAAGATCCGGAATGATTTGTTAACCACTCACTCAACCTGCCCTATCACCCTCAACATGTTATGCTCTGAAACCTGGCGCTCGAGCTACTGGGGCTGATGACATTTGCTACACACTTGTGTTGTTCAGGACATGAGAAACATCTCGAGTTCCTGAATGGAACTGGCTGTGCACTCCATGACACTTAAGATACCCTACCCTACAATGCCCCAATTGGTCTCTTAGCTTATTTAACAGAAATAAACTTCAGACTTTGTAGTATCAAAGAATGTATGGCACGGAGACAGGCCCTTCCCAAACTGGTCCAAGCTGACCAAAATGCCCATCTAAACTAACCCCATTTTCTTGCATAGATTTACAAGGATGTTGCCAGGACTCAAGGGACTGAGTTATAGGGAGAGACTGGACAGGCACCTCTATCAAAGTCTTGCATTTGGCTCATATCCCTGTAAACCTTTCCTATCCATGTATCTGTCCAAATACCTTTTTAAATGTTGTCATTCCACATACGTACCACCCTCTGTGTAAAAAAGCTCCTCAGGTTCCCATTAATTCTTTCCCCTCTTAACTTAAACCTACGCCCTCTAGTTCCCGATTCCCCAACCCTGGGAAAAAGACTGAGTGCATTCACCCTATCCATACCTCTCATGATCATATACACCTCTATAAGATCACCCCTCAGTCTCCGACACTCCAATGAGAAAAGTCCTAGCCTGTCCAGTCTCTCCCTATAACTCAGTCCCTTGAGTCCTGGCAACATCCTTGTAAATCTATTCTGCACTCTCTCCAGTTTAATAACACCTTTCCGATAGCAAGGCGACCAAAACTGAACACAATACTCCAGGTGCGGCCTCACCAACGTCCCTTAAATAAAGATTCTCTGGCTCACCACCAATCAGTTTCCCTGTTGACATCGCGGCCAGAATTCTCCGACCTCGCCCGCGGTTAGGATTTTCCAGGCCCGCTGCTGTGAATGGCGATTTGGCCGGGTGTCACCTTCTCCATTCTGGCTGACAGCGATAGCAGAGCGTACAAGACCGGAGTGTTCCAGCCCGTTTATTTTGCAGGGAGGTTACCGCAAATGGTTTTGCTTAACTCTTATTATCCACATACCTCAGATTCTAGTTTACGAAAATATTCAGAACCTTTTAGTGTTACCATCCCTTGTCGTTTAACCCCCTTAATCTGATTAATTGATTGAACATGAATTGTAATTATAAAATAAGCTATCAAATTGGCTTCAGGTTTCACACCAATTAGTTGATTCAGCCTTAGTTTATAGTGGCCTAATTTAAAATAAATTCAAAGTTTACCAGTGTACACACTCCAACTGAGTCTTTGTTCTGTAATGTTGCTTTTTGATTTATCCCCACTGTGTTCTCAGTTTGCCGCTGCTCCCTTAGTTCCCCCCTTTCCCATGTCCCCCTGCACCCCCACCGCGCCCCCCCCCCCCCCCCCCAACCTCACCCACCCCCCAATTCCTTCCTCAAAACCGGCTCTTCATTCCTGTTACTTGTCCATCTGGTCCTCCCCAAAAAACAAGTGAAAACCAGGCATCAAAGGAGAAGGGTTGCAATGATACCCAAAAGGAGGCAACTCCCCTTGAACCCTGATGTGGGGGTTCTGATACACATTAATACACTCTGCAAAGCCAGCCAGCCTCACACTTCACGTTGCGAACCACATAAAGAACAAGTGTGACCCCACAGAAACAAGGCAGGTCAAAATGTTAGGCACTCTCCTTTTGTTGAGAAGCCCATGTGAGTGTTCCCCTGGCCCGAGTTGGTGGCAGAGTCAGAGATCCTAAACTCTTCCAAAAAGGACCTGAAGTGCTGTAAGCTACAGGGCCATGGGCCTGGGAAAGGAGGGTGGGATTACAAAGGGCACTTGAGTGCCCTCAGGATGTCATGGACAAAATGGACCGAATGGCCTCCTCTGTGCTGTAACTCCTCGATGCTTTTGTGGTTCCATGGAAGAAGCAAAGGAGTAAGAGCGAGGATAAGCAGCTCAGCGTTAAGTGATACCAAGCTCAGGTTCCAGAAGGTTCCAGTCAGAAGGGAAGATGGGGGTTTCCCCAGGTTTGACAGAACATTAAAAAGAGTGGGAGACGGTGGGCTAACAGTTATGTTTTTGGCAGGAATGGCATCTAAAATAGGGCGAATGCCCAGCACGCCACCTTCCCGCCTACCCCTGAACTCACCCCCAGAACACGGGAGGTGAACAGGCAGCCCACCCATCATATTAATAAACAGTTAAGGGTCAATGGAGCTTATTACAAAGAACAGTACAGCACAGGAACAGGCCCTACGGCCCTCCAAGCCTGCGCCAATCACGTTGTTCTATCGAGACCAACCGCCTGTATCCCTCTATTCCCCCGTCTGTTCCTGTGTCTATCCAGATAAGTCTTAAATGTCGCTAACGTATCTGCCTCAACAACCTCACTTGGCAGCGCATTCCAGGCACCCACCACCCTTTGTGTTGCTACAGAGAGTTGTTGACCCAAATAATGTCGATGCATTTGAGGGGAAGGTAGGTAAACAGATGAGGGAGAAGGAAATGGAGGATTACACTGATAGATTTAGATAAGGAAGGAAACGAGGAGGCATGGACTAGTTGGGCCAAGTGGACTGTACCTATGCTGCACATTCTATGCAATTTTACAGGACAAATACAGCACGGGGTTAGATACAGAGTAAAGCTCCCTCTGCACTGTCCCCATCAAACACTCCCAGGACAGGTACAGCACGGGGTTAGATACAGAGTAAAGCTCCCTCTACACTGTCCCCATCAAACACTCCCAGGACAGGTACAGCACAGGATTAGATACAGAGTAAAGCTCCCTCTGCACTGTCCCCATCAAACACTCCCAGGACAGGTGCAGCACGGGGTTAGATACAGAGTAAAGCTCCCTCTACACTGTCCCCATCAAACACTCCCAGGACAGGTACAGCACGCGGTTAGATACAGAGTAAAGCTCCCTCTACACTGTCCCCATCAAACACTCCCAGGACAGGTACAGCACAGGGTTAGATACAGAGTAAAGCTCCCCCTACATTGTCCCCATCAAACACTCCCAGGGCAGAGTTCAGCTCCCTCTATACTGTCCACATCAAACACTCCCAGGACAGGTACAGCACAGGGTTAGATACAGAGTAAAGCACATCTGATCAGCTGTGATGAGCTGAGATGGTGAAAGAAAATCAGGAATATAGTGTTCTGTACATGCGAGTCCGAGACTGATTGGTGTCTTCAATGACTGGTCTCTCGAAGGAAGCTAGGGGAAGTTTTTTTTCAGTGCGTTGGTGATACATGAGAGTGAGGGCAGCCTGTGGCCAGATTCCTTTGAGGGTGCTGAAGGGACATGCTGAGGTATCCTGCAGAGATGTCTCAAATCTTCAGCAATGGAGAAAGGTTATTGACCTGAAACCTTAACTCTGCTTCTCTCTCCACGGTTGTCTCTAATCTTGTTCGCCTCTCCTGGTTTCCGTACAGATATCAGTCCCCCGGCACAAGGTGTGGATCACAGGCAAGTTCAGCGGGAGCTAGGTGAAGTCATCGTCCGTCTGCACAACCCTCTTGTCCTCACTCCATCCAGTATCCAAGTCACATGGACGGTGAGTAGCTCTTTATCTTACTGATGTCACCCTGTAAGGAGATCTCACTGGCCAGTGTTCATCCCCAGTTGGTGTCAGCCATGGCTGTGTGGGCAACCCTTGCACCTTTGTATCAAACGGTTCTGGGCACTTGGGGCATTCCGGAGAATCTGAACACAAAACCCCAGCTGAAACTCAGAGTGCAGTTTCACCCGAGTGCCGCACATTCAGGGATGGTGGGACTGATGTATGAGGAGAGATTGACCAGAAGAGAAAATGCTGGAAAATCTCAGCAGGTCTGGCAGCATCTGTAAGGAGAGAGAAGAGCTGATGTTTCGAGTCCAGAAGGCCCTTTGTCAAAGCTCAGCTTTGTGTGTGCGTGCGTGTGTGCATGTGTGCGTGTGTGCGTGCGTGCGTGTGTGTGCGTGAGTGTGCGTGTGAGTGTGTGCGAGTGTGCGTGCGTGTGTGTGCGTGTGTGTCAGCTGCTCCCTATCCACCCTTGAACACCTCAATCACGTCACCCTTCAGTCTTCTCTGCTCCAGAGAAAACAACCCAAGCCTATCCAACCTCTCTTCATAACTTAAATGCTCCATCCCAGGCAGCATCCTGGTGAATCTCCTCTGCACCCCCTCCAGTGCAATCAGGTCCTTCCTATAATGTGGTGACCAGAACTGCACACAGTGCTCCAGCTGTGGCCTCACCAAAGTTCTATACAACTCCAACATGACTTCCCTGCTACACTGAGAGGCGTTCACAATCATGGAGGGTTTGACAGAGTAAGTAAAGAGAAACATTTCCAGTGACAAGCAGGTCAGTAACCAAATGACACAGATTTCAGATAATTGACTGAAGAACCAGAGGGGAGATGGATTCTTTATTTCAGCTGGAATTCTCCGGCAGTTCACACCCTGCTGCTGCTGCGCACGAGGATGGAGAATTTGGCACTCAGACATACCTCCATTCACTGTAGCGGGACCAGAGAATCCTGCCGGCATGAACGGCCGGAGAATTCTGACCTTAGTCTTTCACAGGATGTGGGCGTCGCTGGCTGGGCCAGCATTTATTGCCCATCCCTAATTGCCCTTGAGATGGTGGTGGTGAGCTGCCTTCTTGAACCCGCTGCAATCCATGTGGCGTAGGTACACCCACAGTGCTGTTAGGAAGGAAGTTCCAGGATACCCAACAAGCTGTTATGATCAAGAATGCCCTGCCTGATAAATTGGTGGAAGCAGAGTGAACTTTCAAAAGGGAATTGGATGAAAACGTGAAAAGGATAAAATGCATTGCAGGGCTATGGGGAGAGAGTGCTGAGAGTGGGACTCATTGCTCTATTAAAGAGTTGGCAAGATGCTGAAGACTGATTGTCTTCTCATGTTCTGCATCAGTGTATGACTTCTGGAACTCGTAATTCCTGATGATTTATGTAAAGATGAGATCATATCTCCTGTGAGTGAAACCTGGTACAATGTGGGCCCAGTCTTGCTACTATCTCCAATTATAGTCATAGAAACATAAGTCTTACAGCACCAGAAGGAGGCCATTCGATCCATCTCTGAAAGAACCATCGAATTAGTTCCACTCCCCCTGTTCTTTAACCATGGTACTGGAAATCTTCCATTTTTCCGTTTCAAAGCTCTCTTCAAGCCTTTGCAATCCTTTCCTAAATTGGACACAATACCCGAGCTGAGGTCGAACCAAGTGTTTATAACTCGCTTCCTTTTGGAATTTACGCCCCATCTTATGGCGCCGAGGGTCCCAGATGCTTTCCGTTCAACTTCATTAACTTGCTGTGCCACACTGCGAGATATGTGCTGATGACCCCCCTCAGGTGTCTCGGTTCCTGCATCCCCTTTAAAGTCATGCCACTGAGTTTGCAATGTCTCCCCTTATTGCTCCTTCTGAATGCTGATGGATAGATGCATCAGGGTTATGGGAACTAGCCTCTGCCTCTCTTGGTCCCACACAGGTCGAGCGCCAGTCACAGTTCATCCAGGGCTACCGCGTGGTGTTCCGGCAAGTCTCCGGCCTTCCGAGCCCCTCGTCCTGGCAGGTGATGGAGGTCAAAGTGCCAACCGAGCGGAGCGCAGTCCTGAACAACCTGAAGAAGGGCATCACCTACGAGATGAAAGTCCGCCCATATTTCAACGAGTTTCAGGGGATTGACAGTGAATCGAAAACTGCCCGCACAACTGAGGAAGGTGGGTTGTACGAAGTGTATGGATTTATCTGTTCAATGTTTTATAGAACCCATAATCAGTTGGATCTCGCTGAGCTGGGACATCTTGCACCATGCCCCTTCAGTTGCACTCTTTTTCCAATCCCTTCAACTCCAATTCTTTTGTTTGCTTTATAAGTTGGTGGAAGTGTGGGATGCAGGCAGCGAGGCCTCAGGGACCCCAGGGAAGAGTCATAAAGGTTTACAGCATGGAAACAGGCTCTTCAGCCCAACTTGTCCATGCCGCCCAGTTTTTACCACTGATCTAGTCCCAATTGCCCGCGTTTGGCCCACATCCTTCTATACCGATTTTACCCATGTAACTGTCTAAATGCTTTTTAAAAGACAATATTGTACCCGCCTCTACTACTGCATCTTGTTCCAGACACTCACCACCCTCTGTGTGAAAACATTGCCCCTCTGGACACTTTTGTATCTCGCCTCTGGAAGAGGGAAGCTTATGTAGGGATGAGGAAACAAGGTTCAGATGGCTCGACTGAGGGTTACAAGTTAGCAAGGAACGAGCTGAAAAAGGGGCTGAGGAGAGCTAGGAGGGGACATGAGAAGTCCTTGGCGGGTCGGATCAAGGAAAACCCCAAGGCTTTTTACTCTTATGTGAGGAATAAAAGAATGACCAGGGTGAGGTTAGGGCCGGTCAAGGACAGTGGTGGGAACTTGTGTATGGAATCAGTAGAGATAGGCGAGGTGATGAATGAATACTTTTCTTCAGTGTTCACCAAGGAGAGGGGCCATGTTTTTCAGGAAGAGAAGGTGTTACAGGCTAATAGGCTGGAGGAAATAGATGTTCGGAGAGAGGATGTATTGGCAGTTTTGAATAAACTGAAGGTCGATAAGTCCCCTGGGCCTGATGAAATGTATCCTAGGATTCTTTGGGAGGCGAGGGATGAGATTGCAGAGCCTTTGGCTTTGATCTTTGGGTCTTCGCTGTCCACGGGGATGGTGCCAGAGGACTGGAGAGTGGCAAATGTTGTTCCTCTGTTTAAGAAAGGGAATAGAAATGACCCTGGTAATTATAGACCGGTTAGTCTGACTTCGGTGGTTGGTAAATTGATGGAAAAGGTCCTTAGGGATGGGATTTACGACCATTTAGAAAGATGCGGATTAATCCGGGATAGTCAGCACGGATTTGTGAAGGGCAAATCGTGCCTCACAAATTTGATAGAATTTTTTGAGGAGGTAACTAGGTGTGTTGATGAAGGTAGGGCGGTTGATGTCATATACATGGATTTTAGTAAGGCGTTTGATAAGGTCCCCCATGGTCGGCTTATGATGAAAGTAAGGAGGTGTGGGATAGAGGGAAAGTTGGCCGATTGGATAGGTAACTGGCTGTCTGATCGAAGACAGAGGGTGGTGGTGGATGGAAAATGTTCGGACTGGAGGCAGGTTGCGAGGGGAGTGCCGCAGGGATCAGTGCTTGGTCCTCTGCTCTTTGTGATTTTTATTAATGACTTAGAGGAGGGGGCTGAAGGGTGGATCAGTAAATTTGCTGATGACACCAAGATTGGTGGAGTAGTGGATGAGGTGGAGGGGTGTTGTAGGCTGCAAAGAGACATAGATAGGATGCAAAGCTGGGCTGAAAAATGGCAAATGGAGTTTAACCCTGATAAATGTGAGGTGATTCATTTTGGTAGGACTAATTTAAATGTGGATTACAGGGTCAAAGGTAGGGTTCTGAAGACTGTGGAGGAACAGAGAGATCTTGGGGTCCATATCCACAGATCTCTAAAGGTTGCCACTCAAGTGGATAGAGCTGTGAAGAAGGCATATAGTGTGTTAGCTTTTATTAACAGGGGGTTGGAGTTTAAGAGCCGTGGGGTTATGCTGCAACTGTACAGGACCTTGGTGAGACCGCATTTGGAATATTGCGTGCAGTTCTGGTCACCTCACAAAAAGAAGGATGTGGAAGCGCTGGAAAGAGTGCAGAGGAGATTTACCAGGATGCTGCCTGGTTTGGAGTGTCGGTCTTATGAGGAAAGGTTGAGGGAGCTGGGGCTGTTCTCTCTGGAGCGGAGGAGATTGAGGGGAGACTTAATAGAGTTTTATAAAATGATGAAGGGGATAGATCGAGTTAACGTTCAAAGACTATTTCCTCGGGTGGATGGAGCTATTACGAGGGGGCATAACTATAGAGTTCATGGTGGGAGATATAGGAAGGATATCAGAGGTAGGTTCTTCACGCAGAGAGTGGTTGGGGTGTGGAATGGACTGCCTGCAGTGATAGTGGAGTCAGACACTTTAGGAACATTTAAGCGGTTATTGGATCGGCACATGGAGCACACCAGGATGGTAGGGAGTGGGATAGCTTGATCTTGGTTTCAGCCGTGGGGTTATGCTGCAACTGTACAGGACCTTGGTGAGACCGCATTTGGAATATTGCGTGCAGTTCTGGTCACCTCACTATAAGAAGGATGTGGAAGCGCTGGAAAGAGTGCAGAGGAGATTTACCAGGATGCTGCCTGGTTTGGAGTGTCGGTCTTATGAGGAAAGGTTGAGGAAGCTGGGGCTGTTCTCTCTGGAGCGGAGGAGATTGAGGGGAGACTTAATAGAGGTTTATAAAATGATGAAGGGGTAGATCGAGTGAACGTTCAAAGACTATTTCCTCGGGTGGATGGAGCTATTACGAGGGGGCATAACTATAGGGTTCATGGTGGGAGATATAGGAAGGATATCAGAGGTAGGTTCTTCACGCAGAGAGTGGTTGGGGTGTGGAATGGACTGCCTGCAGTGATAGTGGAGTCAGACACTTTAGGAACATTTAAGCGGTTATTGGATAGGCACATGGAGCACACCAGGATGGTAGGGAGTGGGATAGCTTGATCTTGGTTTCAGATGAAGGTCGGCACAACATCGTGGGCCGAAGGGCCTGTTCTGTGCTGTACTGTTCTATGTTCTATGTTCTATGTTCTCTCTCACCTTAAACCTATGCCCCCTAGTTTTAGACTCCCTACTTTTGAGAAAAGATGTTGACTATCTAGCTGATCTGTGCCCCTCATTATTTTATAGACCTTTATAAGATCACCCCTCAGCCTCCTACGCTCCAGGGAAAAAAGTCCCAGTCTGTCCAGCTTCTCCGTATAACTCAAACCATCAGGTGTCGGTAGTATCCTAGTAAATCTTTTCTGCAATCTTTCTGGTTTAATAATATCCTTTCTACAATAGAGTGACCAGAACTGAACACAGTATTCCAAGTGTGGCCTTACCAATGTCTTGTACAACTTCAAACAGACGTCCCAACTCCTGTATTCAATGTTCTGACCAATGAAACCAAGCATGCTGAATATCTTCTTCACCACTCTGTCCACCTGTGACACCACTTTCAAGGAGCTATGAACCTGTCCTCCTAGATCTCTTTGTTCTATAACTCTCCCCAACACCCTACCATTAACTGAGTAGCCCCGATTCGATCTACCAAAATGCATCATCTCGCATGAATCTAAATTAAACTCCATCTGCCATTCGTCAGCCCGCTGGCCCAAGGAAATGATGGGACTAACAGTCTGTCTTCTTTATCATTGAGATTTCAAGATTGAGAAAGAAAGAGAGGAGTGACAGGGGTGGATATTGCATGAGTCACATAGGATTACATAGGATCTACAGCACAGAAACAGGCCATTCAGCTCAACTAGTCCATGCTGGTGTTTATGCTCCAATCCAAGATCCTCCAATCTTACCTCCTCTACCTCTACCATCATAACTCTTTTATTCCCTCGTCCCTCATATGATTGTCAAGTTTAACTACTCCCTGTGATAGTGAGTTCCACATTCTCACCACTCCCAGTGATAGTGAGTTCCACACTCTCACCACTCCCTGTGATAGTGAGTTCCACACTCTCACCATTCCCTGTGACAGTGAGTTCCACACTCTCACCACTCCCTGTGATAGTGAGTTCCACACTCTCACCACTCCCAGTGATAGTGAGTTCCACACTCTCACCACTCCCTGTGATAGTGAGTTCCACACTCTCACCATTCCCTGTGACAGTGAGTTCCACACTCTCACCACTCCCTGTGATAGTGAGTTCCACACTCTCACCACTCCCTGTGATAGTGAGTTCCACACTCTCACCACTCCCTGTGACAGTGAGTTCCACATTCTCCCCACACCCTGTGATAGTGAGTTCCACATTCTCACCACTCCCTGTGACAGTGAGTTCCACACTCTCACCACTCTCTGTGATAGTGAGTTCCACACTCTCACCACTCCCTGTGATAGTGAGTTCCACACTCTCACCACTCCCTGTGATAGTGAGTTCCACACTCTCACCACTCCCTGTGATAGTGAGTTCCACACTCTCACCACTCCCTGTGATAGTGAGTTCCACACTCTCACCACTCCCTGTGATAGTGAGTTCCGCACTCTCACCACTCCCTGTGATAGTGAGTTCCACACTCTCACCACTCCCTGTGATAGTGAGTTCCACACTCTCACCACTCCCTGTGATAGTGAGTTCCACACTCTCACCACTCCCTGTGATAGTGAGTTCCACACTCTCACCACTCCCTGTGATAGTGAGTTCCACACTCTCACCACTCCCTGTGATAGTGAGTTCCACACTCTCACCACTCTCTGTGATAGTGAGTTCCACACTCTCACCACTCCCTGTGATAGTGAGTTCCACATTCTCACCACTCCCTGTGATAGTGAGCTCCACACTCTCACCACTCCTGTGATAGTGAGCTCCACACTCTCACCACTCCCTGTGATAGTGAGTTCCACACTCTCACCACTCCCTGTGATAGTGAGTTCCACACTCTCACCACTCCCTGTGATAGTGAGTTCCACATTCTCACCACTCTCTGTGATAGTGAGTTCCACATTCTCACCACTCCCTGTGACAGTGAGTTCCACACTCTCACCTCCCTGTAATTGTGAGTTCCACACTCTCACCACTCCCTGTGATAGTGAGTTCCACACTCTCACCTCCCTGTGATAGTGAGTTCCACATTCTCACCACTCTCTGTGATAGTGAGTTCCACATTCTCACTACTCCCTGTGATAGTGAGTTCCACACTCTCACCACTCTCTGTGATAGTGAGTTCCACACTCTCACCTCCCTGTAATAGTGAGTTCCACACTCTCACCTCCCTGTAATAGTGAGTTCCACACTCACCACTCTCTGTGTTAGTGAGTTCCACATTCTCACTACTCCCTGTGATAGTGAGTTCCACACTCTCACCACTCTCTGTGATAGTGAGTTCCACACTCTCACCTCCCTGTAATAGTGAGTTCCACATTCTCACCACTCCCTGTGATAGTGAGTTCCACACTCTCACCACTCTCTGTGATAGTGAGTTCCACATTCTCACTACTCCCTGTGATAGTGAGTTCCACACTCTCACCACTCCCTGTGATAGTGAGTTCCACACTCTCACCTCCCTGTAATAGTGAGTTCCACATTCTCACTACTCCCTGTGATAGTGAGTTCCACATTCTCACCACTCCCTGTGATAGTGAGTTCCACACTCTCACCTCTCCCTGTGACAGTGAGTTCCACACTCTCACCACTCCCTGTGACAGTGAGTTCCACATTCTCACCACTCCCTGTGATAGTGAGTTCCACACTCTCACCTCTCCCTGTGACAGTGAGTTCCACACTCTCACCACTCCCTGTGACAGTGAGTTCCACATTCTCACCACTCCCTGTGATAGTGAGTTCCACACTCTCACCTCTCTTTGAAGAAGTTTGTTCTGAATTGCTGATTGGATTTCTAGTGACTATCTTATATCAATGGCCTTTAATTCTACTCATTCCTACAAGAGGAAACATAATCTCTATAATTCACTCCATCAAAACACTTCATTGTTTGAACTGATATCATGTCAAAGAAGAAAAGCAAGCAAGTCTCTTTATTCTTTCCTGATATATAAACCCACACATTTCTGTCATCATCCTTGTAAAGCTTCTCTGCACCCTCGCCAGTGCCTCCATATCCTTTCTATATCAGATCAAGGGTTGTGGGGATAAGGCGGGAAAGTGGAGTTGGGGATCATCATATCAGATTCGTCATGATCTGAAGATCATTTTATCATGAAGTTGATCTTCCTCTACACCCTAGCTATGACTTTAACACTACATTCTCCTTTCCTTCTCTATGAACAATGTGCTTTGTCTCTATAGTGCGCAAGAAGCAATACTTTTCGCTCTGTAACTAATACAATAAATCAAATCAAACCAAATGATCCAGTTGAACTGACCAACCCTGATGGGCCGAATGGCCTACTTCTACTCCTACATCTTATGCTCTTCATCCCAACTTACATCTGATGTCCCTGAAGCTTGCTTTGTGTCCCATCCTCATTAATATCAGAGCCTCCATGGAACCCAACACTTGTCTTTGGGGCTACCTCCCGAAACCTCTCACCTTTCCACCTTTGGAATCTTCCTCAAGACCCAACTATCCAACCACCTGAAAGAACTCTGATAAATTTGTCAGGCGTGACTTCCCCTTCATGAAGCCATGCTGTCTCTGCTTGATTGCGTTCTGCATTTCTAAATTCTCTGCTATTACATCCTTTACAATGCACTCTCACATTTGCCCAATGACAGAAGTTAGGTTATCTGGCCTTTGGTTACCTATTTTTGTCCCCCTCCCTCTTTGAATAAGGGTGTTTGTTATATTGGCAGTTTTCCAATCCTCTGGGACTTTTCCAAAACTTAAGGAATCTTGGGAGATTACTCCCAGTGCATCCACTATCTCTGTAGCTACTTACTTTAATATACTCGGATGCAACTCATCAGGTCCGGGGACTTATTGGCCTTTAGCCCCATTAGTTTCTCCAGTACTTTTTCTTTTCTAATAGTTATTGTATTTATTTACATCCCCCCCTTCTGCCCCTTGATTATTTGGTATTTTTGGAATGTTATTGGTTTCTTCCACTGTGAAGATTAATGCAAAATATTTATTTAACTCCTCTGCCGTTTCCTGGTTCCCCATTACTATTTCCCCAGTTCTCATTCTCTCAGAGGCCTATGTTCACATTGGCCTCTCTCTTCCCTTTTATATATTTAAAGAAGCTTTTGTTCTTTTTTATATTACTTGTGAGTTTACCCTAATAATTCATCTTCTCCCTCTTTACTAATACTTTGGACATCTTTTATTGGTTTTTGAAGCTTCCTCTATCCTTTGGCTTACACTAATCTTCGCCACATGAAATGCTTTTTCTTTCATTCAGTTTGATATTACCCTTAACTTCCTTGGTTAACCTTGGTTGATTTATCCCCTTATCCAGCATTACTCTCTACCTAACACTATGCTGTCCTTGTGGGAGTGTTTGATGGGTACAATGTTAGAGGGAGATCTACTCTGTATCTAACCGCGTGCTGTACCTGTCCTGGGAGTGTTTGATGGGGGAGAGTGTAGAGGGAGCTTTACTCTGTATCTAACCCTGTGCTGTACCTGTCCTGGGAGTTCTTGATGGGGACAGTGTAGAAGGAGTTTTACTCTGTATCTAACCCCGTGCTGTACCTGTCCTGGGAGTGTTTGATGGGGACAGTGTAGAGGGAGCTTTACTCTGTATCTAACCCCGTGCTGTACCTGTCCTGGGAGTGTTTGATGGGGACAGTGTAGAAGGAGTTTTACTCTGTATCTAACCCCATGCTATACCTATCTTCGGAGTGTTTGATGGGAGCCATGATGTGGAGATGCCGGCGTTGGACTGGGGTAAGCACAGTAAGAAGTCTCACAATACCTGATGAAGGGGAAGTGCTCCGAAAGCTTGTGGCTTGTGCTACCAAATAAACCTGTTGGACTTTAAGCTGGTATTGTGAGACTTCTTCCAGCGTTCAGTGTTTGATGGGGATAGAGGGAGCTTTAGTCTGTATCTAACCCCATTCTGTATCTGTCCTGGGAGTGTTTGATGGGGACAGTGTAGAGGGAGCTTTACTCTGTATCTAACCCCGTGCTGTACCTGTCCTGGGAGTGTTTGCTGGGGACAGTGCAGAGGGAGCTTTACTCTGTATCTAACCCCGTGCTGTATCTGTCCTGGGACTGTTTGATGGGGACAGTCTAGAGGGAGCTTTAGTCTGTATCTAACCCCGTGCTGTACCTGTCCTGGGAGTGTTTGATGGGGACAGTGTAGAGGGAGCTTTAATCTGTATCTAACCCTGTGCTGTACCTGTCCTGGGAGTGTTTGATGGGGACAGTGTAGAGGGAGCTTTACTCTGTATCTAACCCCGTGCTGTACCTGTCCTGGGACTGTTTGATGGGGACGGTGCAGAGATTGGTTAAATCTGTTCCAAACCTGTGCTGTTTCTTGGCTTGGGAATGTTTGAATATCAGACAGACTGGTTGAACTGAAATGGGATGCATTAACCAGCACAGACATCCTTCACCTTGACAAGTACAAGGCTGACATTTAAAAAGAAGCAGAAACTTTCTGGTGACTGAATATGTAAGAGTCCAGGTCTCACTGTGCAGAAATGAACCATCAATCATCCCTCGGATGTATTTCCAGCATCTCCACATGTGTCAGAACACACAGTGGTTTCCAAAAATCCTGCACAGAGCCCCATAATACTCAGCAACTTGCAGAACGTCATGTTAAGTTGTCGCTAATAGCGAGGGGCGAACAGTACAGCAATGATTGAAACTCTTTACTTGCTGCCCTCTTTTAAGAATCAATTAGCAGCCTTTGATTCACAGAATGGAAACATCGCCCATCTGAAGTGGATGCATCTGGCTGTGCACACTGGGAGTTAGACTGGTCCCTGCGCCGTTCAGCTTTACGCCATTGCTTGATGGACATGAGGACTGATGATGGTGCAGCGAGGACCATGGGAATGTCTCCTTTACGAGAGATTTAAGGATTGAGAAATATACAGAGCAATGATGCAAATGGAAATGAGATGAATTAGTTCAAACAGGTACAGGAGCAGAGTAGTAGAATATGGCAAAGTTTGGATTAAGAGAGAGAAATACATGGTGGGCGGGATTTTATGACCTCGCTCGGGCGAGACCAGATACTCCTACCCAAGGTCAAAGGAGATTTCCATTGTCGGACCCTCACCCGTGCCAATTCGGTGGCAGGCGAGGTGGTCGAGTTCCGGCCGGTATCTCTACCTCACCAAACGTTGCGTAGATGGATTGGAGAAATTGGAACTGGGAGAAGAGAAGGTTGAGAAGGAGGTTTGGTGGAAGTGTTCAAATTCACAAGATGTCTAGTCAAGAGAGGATTGGGAGAAACAGTCCCCAATGGTGGAAGGATCGAGAATCAGAGTGTGCAGCTTGAAGGTAAAAGAAGCAATGACAACATGAGGAATCGTTAGGCTTGGAATGCGCTGCCCGAACCGTGGAGGCAGGATCGGCTGAGGTTTGCAAAGTGAATTTGATCCTCATCTGAAAGATAAAATATTCATGACTCCGGAAAAAGGACAGGGGAGTGGCTCTGGGTGACTGTCCCTTCAGAGGGCTAGCACGGACATGATGGGCTGATTGGCCTATATCAGTGCTGGAAAGATTCTGTGATTGTATAAATTCTGGGCCATTGTATCAGTTACAAATGTGAAACATCCTCGGCAGCTTCCAGACCTGATTGGATCATTTTCATCAGCTTCCTCTCTCTTTCCTTCCTTATCTGAAGGTGATATTATTTTTTCTGGGGGCACAGTTTCTGCAGACGCTGGTTGCCTTTTTTCACCTCGCCCACTAAGTTGCATTCCATAAGCCTAGTAGTTAAATGTTGGCAGATATTTCACTGTAAAAAGTTTAACAACACCAGGTTAAAGTCCAACACTGGACTTTAACCTGGTGTTGTTAAACTTCTTACTGTGTTTACCCCAGTCCAACGCCAGCATCTCCACATCAGATATTTCACTGCCAAGGAAATATGAAGATGCAAAATTGATGGGCAGGAAAAGGCCAGTTGGTCCCTCAAGCCTGTCCAACAGAGCACAATAGAGCATTATGACAAGATATATCTTACATCCCCCAACCCTCTCTCCTCCCCTCCATCTTGTCAACTCTTGCCCTCCCCCACACCCCTGGGCTTCGAGATTGAGGAAGCTACGAGAGACCCAGCACACAAGGTGAAGCGCATGATCAAGATTGAAAAGGATAACATCCAAGATGTTCATTCATGAAGCAATGGTGAGACATGGCCCAGAAACTTAATTAGTTTGGAAATCCTAGGCATGCAACAGAAAGGTATATCACATTACCAACTGGTACACAGAGTATCTAACCACTGTGAGTATACCCTGTACCCACTGTGAGTATACATAAGAACATAAGAACTAGGAGCAGGAGTAGGCCATCTGACCCCTCGAGTCTGCTCCACCATTCAATAAGATCATGGCTGATCTTTTTGTGGACTCAGCTCCACTTACCCGCCCGCTCACCATAACCCTTAATTCCTTGACTGTTCAAAAATCGATCTATCCTTGCCTTAAAAACATTCAATGAGGTAGCCTCAACTGCTTCACTGGGCAGGGAATTCCACAGATTCACAACCCTTTGTGTGAAGAAATTCCTCCTCAACTCAGTCCTAAATCTGCTTCCCCTTATTTTGAGGCCCTAGTTCTAGTTTCACCTGCCAGTGGAAACAACCTCCCTGCTTCTATCTTATCTATTCCCTTCATAATCTTATATGTTTCTATAAGATCTCCCCTCATTCTTCTGAATTCCAATGAGTATAAAGAACAAAGAACAAAGAAAATTACAGCACAGTAACAGGCCCTTCGGCCCTCCAAGCCTGCACTGACCATACTGCCCGACTGAACTAAAACCCCCTACCCTTCCGGGGACCATATCCCTCTATTCCCATCCTATTCATGTACTTGTCAACACGCCCCTTAAAAGTCACTATCGTATCCGCTTCCACTACCTCCCCCAGCAGCGAGTTCAAGGCACCCACTACTCTGTGTGTAAAATATCTGTCTCGTACATCTCCTTTAAACTTTGCTCCTTGCACTTTAAACCTGTGCCCCCTAGTAATTGACTCTTCCACCCTGGGAAAAAGCTTCTGACTATCCACTCTGTCCATGCTTCTCATAATCTTGTAGACTTCTATCAGGCCACCCCTCAACCTCCATCGTTCCAGTGAGAACAAACCAAGTTTCTCCAACCTCTCCTCATAGCTAATGCCCTCCATACCTGGTAAATCTTTTCTGTATGCTCTCCAAAGCCTCCACATCCTTCTGGTAGTGTGGCGACCAGAATTGAACACTATAGTCCAAGTGTGGCCTAACTAAGGTTCTATAAAGCTGCAACATGACTTGCCAATTTTTAAACTTAATGCCCCGGCCGATGAAGGTGTGGTGGACCTCAGTTGTGCCTTTGTCCTATATGGACCACCGTTGTGTGTGTTTGTCATACCTGGACACATCCCCTTCCAGTTTGGTTCCTCCCCTCAGCACCTAGTATAAAGGTGGCTGTCTCCTCCCCCTTGTTCAGTCCAGGTCGGTTAATTGTTGGGATCTGCTCCTGATTCTGTTGTGAATAAAAGCCTACACTTATATTGGCATATCGGTAGTCTTTCGCCTTATTGATAGCGCATCAGAAGGCAAGCATACCGTATGCCTTCTTGACTGCCTTCTCCACCTGCATTGCCACTTTCAGTGACCAGTCTACTCAGTCTCTCCTCATTATCCAACCCTCTCAACTCTGGAATCAACCTACGGAATCTCCTCTGCACCCCCTCCAGTGCCAGGATATCCTTTCTCAAGTAAGGAGACCAAAACTGTACACAGTACTCCAGGTGTGGCCTCACCAGCACCTTATACAGCTGCAACATAACCTCGCTGTATTTAAACTCCATCCCTCTACGAATGAAGGACAAAATTCCATTTGCCTTCTTAATTACCTGCGGCATCTGCAAACCAACCTTTTGTGATTCATGCACAAGGACGCCCAGATCCCTCTGCACAGCAAAATGCTGCAATTTTCGACTGGTACTGTGTGTACCAACTGATAGTAGATATCGGGTATATCTACTGGCGATAGGTCACCTATCTACTGGTGATAAGTAACACTATCCACTAGCAACTGGTCGCTGTGAACCAGTTGGTAGAGGTGATATTGTGCAACTGCAGACGGAATTTTATATTCCAAAAATAGAGATGGTGGCCTCGCCCTCCCGAAACTTGAAATGGGGCGGCGCGGTGGCACAGTGGTTAGCACTGCTGCCTCCCAGTGGCAGGGACCAGGGTTCGATTCTGGCCTCGGATCACTGTCTGTGTGGAGTTTGCACGTTCTCCCCATGTCTGCGTGGATTTCCTCCGGGTGCTCCGGTTTCCTCTCTCAGTCCAAAGATGTGCGGGTTAGGTGGATTGGCCATGCTAAATTGCCTCTTAGTGTCAGGGGAACTAGGAGGGTAATTATTGGGGTTACGGGGATAGATCCTGGGTCAGATTGTTGTCGGTGCAGGCTTGATGGGCCAAATGGTCTCCTTCTGCACTGCAGATTCGATGATTCTATGAGAAGTTCCAATCGCTATCCTAAAAAAATTAAGAACCTTTAATCAAAATAATGATTCAGTGATTTCAAAGACTATTTCCTCGGGTGGATGGAGCTATTACAAGGGGGCATAACTATAGGGTTCGTGGTGGGAGATATAGGAAGGATATCAGAGGTAGGTTCTTTACGCAGAGAGTGGTTGGGGTGTGGAATGGACTGCCTACAGTGGTAGTGGAGTCAGACACTTTAGGAACATTTAAGCGGTTATTGGATAGGCACATGGAGCACACCAGGATGATAGGGAGTGGGATAGCTTGATCTTGGTTTCAGATAAAGCTCGGCACAACATTGTGGGCTGAAGGGCCTGTTCTGTGCTGTACTGTTCTATGTTCTATGATTTCAGGTTCCTCTCAGTACAGTGGTGTTGATTTAAATTTTAAATGTGAGCAGTTGAGTTATAACATGTATGGTGGCACAGTGGTTAGCACTACTGCCTCACAGCGCCAGGGACCAGGGTTCAATTCCCGGCTTGGGTCACTGTCTGTGCGGAGTGTACACATTCTCCCTGAATTTGCGTGGGTTTCCTCCAGGTGCTCCGGTTTCCTCCCGCAGTCCGAAAGATGTGCTGGTTAGGTGGATTGGCCATGATAAATTGTCCTTTATTTTCCCAAGATGTGTAGGTAAGGTGGATTAGCCATGGGAAATGTGTGGGGTTATGGGGATAGGGCGGGGGAAAGGGTCTGGGTTAGGCTCTCTGTCGGAGAGAGTTGGAGAGTCGATGGGCTGGATGGCCTCTTTCTGCACTGCAGGGATTCTCTGTAGCACTAAGTGAGGGGTATGGTGAGTGCCAGCCTTCTCATTCAGCCTTTGATGACACAGACTGAGGAGAAATCACTCAGTGCTGTGCTGTGAACTTTGTCTGTTTCCCATCTGCGAGCTCAGAGTCTGCACTTCCGTCTTCTCTCTGTTAATCTGGACAAAGTGTGAAGCACATTTACCTAACCTTCTGAGTTCACCCCCTCCACTGCAACTCCATTTACTGCAGAGAGTGTTTAAAAAACAGCTCTGTCAATAACTGACCTGGCCTCAACCCTTACACCAAAGTGAGTTATGCAGTTTGCACTCAATTATTGTCTCTCTCCAGCTCTCTTTCTCCATCACCTTCTCCTGATTTCATCTCTCCTTCCTTTCAGCTGTTTCTCCATCCCTCTTCCTCACATCTTCTTCTCTGCTATATTGCTTTTTTGTATCTCACATTCCCGATCCGTCTGTCTCTGTATCTCTCCTCTCTCCATCTCTCTCTGTCTTTCTCTCTATCTCTCCATCTCTCTCTGTCTATAAAAACCATAAGATGTAGTAGGAGCAGAAGTTGCCCATTCGACCCATCGAGTCCGCTCTGCCATTCAATGAGGTCATGACTGATCTGATGTGATAATCCTCAACTCCACTTTCCCACCATAACCCTTGATTCACTTCCTGAATTAAAGTCTATCTCAGCCTTGAACATACTTACTGACCCAGGCTGCAAAGCTCTCTGCAGTAAAGAATTCCACAGATTCAGTACCCTCTGAGAAATAAATTCTCCCTCATCTCTTGGACGTGGAGGCTTTGGAGAGAGTACAGAAAAGGTTTAGCAGGATGTTGCCTGGTATGGAGGGTATTAGCTATGAGGAGAGATTGAATAAACTGGGATTGTTCTCCTTGGAAAGATGGAGGCTGAGGGGCGACCTGATAGAAGTTTATAAAATTATGAGAGGTTTAGATAGGGTGAAGCTTTTTCCCAGGGCAGAAAGGATAATTACAAGAGGGCACAAGTTCAAGGTAAGGGGGGAAAGGTTCAGTGGAGATGTGCGGGGGAAGTTTTTTGCACAGAGGGTGGTGGGGGCCTGGAATGCGCTGCCAAGTGAGGTGGTTGAGGCAGTTACGTTAGCGACATTTAAGACTTATCTGGATAGACACAGGAACAGACGGGGAATAGAGGGATACAAACAAATATAAACATGAGCTTTCGGAGCGCTGCCCCATCATCAGGTGAGTGGAGTGACTCCACTCCACTCACCCGATGAAGGAGCAGCACTCCGAAAGCTTGTGATTCCAAACAAACCTGTTGGACTTTAACCTGGTGTTGTGAGACTTCCTACTGTGCCTACCCCAGTCCAACGCCGGCATCGCCACATCATACTCCGAGTGAGACTTCCCTATTCTCATATTCCATTCCCTTTGAAAGAAAGACTAACTTTCCATTTGCCTTCCTATCTTTCTCAATCTCTCCTTCTCTCTCTGTCTCTGTCCCTCTGTGCCTCTTGTCTCTGTCTCTTATCCGTCCCTCTCTCCCCTCCATTCAATGTCTCTTCTCTTCTTCCGTGTAGCCTTTTTCACAGCCCTACCCTTATCCCAGTCATCTTTCTGTGTCTGCTTCCCTCTCGATCTCCTCTTCTCTTGCTATTTCCTCTCTTCACCCCGCCCCCCTCCCCCCCCCCCACCCCCACCACCCCTATACCATCAACCTCTCCCACTCTCTGTCAGACCAGAGTTTTCGATACGTACTTTCAGTTTCATTATTTTCCTTTGTACAGCAAACAATTTATCACATTTCAGCAATATGTTTATCTGCAGCCCTTTGGCCTTGTCTGTAAAATAACAAATGGAGTTTCTGTGTGACTGCGCTCGTGTGATCCACAACAAGTTTTGTTTTCACAGCATGTCCCAGGGAAGGAGCTGAGAGGTGGAATAATTGACCTGTCAGGGGTTCAGCTGTGACTTTTTCTTTCTTCACACTGGCAGGGAGGGAAATGAGAAAACAAGTTTCACAGCCGAAAACCAAGTTACTTTTTCTCAATCTCTCTCCGTTTGAGGGCAGTCACCAGCGCTCCTTTGAAAGTCATGCTCGGATTACCTGGATCTTCCAGCACAGAAACAGGCCATTCGGCCCAAATGGCCCTTGCCTTGTCAGAGCCTCCTCCAACTCAATTTCGTCTCAACCTATCGCTGAATCCTTTCTCCCTCATGCTTATGTCACTTCCCTTCAGATACACTTAAACTATTCATCATAACTACTCCCCGTGGCAGTGAGTTCCACATTCTGTCCACTCCTTCAGTGGAGAAAAAAGCAAATTACTGCAGATGCTGCAAATCTGAAACAAAAACAGAAAATGCTGGAAGCAGACATGATAGTGACTTTGAAGGGGCGTCTGGACAAATACATGAATAGGATGGGAATAGAGGGATATGGTCCCCGGAAGAGTAGGAGGTTTTAGTTCGGATGGGCAGTATGGTCGGTGCAGGCTTGGAGGGCCTGTTCCTGTGCTGTAATTTTCTTTGTTCCTTGAATCTCCCCGTACCCCCTCTCGTGCTAAGACATCACATGCTGAGATTGAACTGAGAAAGAAATTCTCTGTCCCATTCCTCACTCAACAAACATTACCAAAAACAGATAAATAGGAGTCTAAAATTATGAAGATGTTTGATAGGTTAAGACTTAAGAAAGATGTGACCTCGGCCAAAATTAGCGGCCAAAGTGGTCAGTAATTGGGACACCAGAAGAAATGTCTCGACCCAGAGAGTGGTGAGTGTGGAACTCACACCCACAGGGAGTGGCTGAGGTGAATAGTATCGATGTATTTAAGGAGAAGCTGGATAAACACATGAGGAGGAAAAGAATAGAAGGTTTTCCTGACAGGGAGGCAGGAGGCGCATGTGAGCACAAAGACCGGCAGAATTGGGCCGAATAAATTGTTCCCGTGCTGTAGATTCTAGAAGGTGGTAGAGACTGGGAAACAATTGGAGCTTTTAAAATTGGGATTGATAGATCTTTGTTCGGTCAGGATATTAAGGATTGTGGAATGCGTTCGGGTATCTGGAGTTAAACTACAGATTTGCCATGTTCTCATTGAATAATGAAACAGGTTCAAAGGGCTGAATGGCCTCCTCTTGTTCCTGTTTTGCTTATGTACTGTAATAGTTGTCAACCTCCACTAGGCGATGGCCTAATGGTATTATCGGTAGACTATTAATCCAGAAACTCAGCTAATGTTCTGGGACCCCAGGTTCGAATCCCACCACAGCAGATGGTGGAATTTGAATTCAATAAAAAATATCTGGAATTAAGAATCTACTGATGACCATGAAACCATTAAGGATTGTCAGAAAAACCCATCTGGTTCACTAATGTCCTTTAGGGAAGGAAATTTGCAGTCCTTACCTGGTGTGGCCTACATGTGACTACAGCAATGTGGTTGAATCTCAACTGCCACCAGACAACTTGGGATGGGCAATAAATGCTGGCCAGCCAGCGATGTCCATGTTCCACAAGTGAATAAAATAAAGAGAAGGGTAGAGATAGTTACGGATGAGACCTATCTCAATGGGCATGAGGATAAAAAAGGTACATTAATTACTCTGAACAGAGGAGAAATAGTCATAATTTTCCCAATATGTCATCTCTTAACTTCAAACGTGATGAAGGCTGCTGTCTCTCTCGAGTTGCTAGATTTGGAATTGTGGCATCATCATTTCCCCCGATCCCCTGCTTTGCACCATCTTTAACGTCCCTCCCCCTGTGATTCTTCACTATCTTGAGGTCAAAATTCATTGCATATCCCCTGAAATCATTCTGCCCCCCTGTCTCCTCACCTCCTTCTTCCTTCTGTACCTCCTGCATCCTACAGACTTTGGAAAACCCAAGTCAGTGAACATCTTGTGACCTCCTGATTGACCTTATCGTCTCTTCTACTCAAACATTGGGCGGGGATTTTCCGGCCGCGCTTACCCAAGACTAAAATCCCGCCTGAGGTCAACGGACTTTTGCATAATCCGCTCCAATTCCCGTGGCGGCAGAACGGTAAAATTCTGCCCATTGTGTTTGACACTGCACACCATGGGGGAATAGGGATGGGAGGAGACCATTCAGCCCCTTATGCCTGTTCCCTCATTGAATTAAATCATGGCTAACCTGTATCTTATCTCCATTCATCTATGTTGGTTCCATATCCCTTAATGCCTTTTACCTGATACAAATTTATCAATTGGGGCTTTGACATTTCCAGTTGAACCCCCTCCAGAGTCTTCTCGGGGAGAGAGTTCCAGATTTCCACTACCCTCTGTGTGAAAAAGGGCGCTGGGCTCCTTCACTCCTGATATCACCCCTGAATAACCTGGCTCTTAATTTAAGGTTATGTCCCCCCCCCCTCCCACCGCATGTTGCAGACTATCACCTCCCCGCTCCCCAGACCTCCCAGAGGAGAAATAGTTTCCCTCTTATCTATTTGATCAAATCCATTAATCATCTTAAACATCCCGAGTAGATCACCCCTTAAACATCCCGATTAGATCACCCCTTAATCTTCTACACTCCAGGGAACACAAGATTAGGTTTTGCAACCTGTCGCCATAATTTTTCTTTTTGAGTCCCGGTGTCATTCTGGTTAATCGCACTGTGCCCGTTCCAGAGCTGGCAGATATATCCTTCCTCTGGTTTGCGGCCCAGAACTGAATGCTGTAGCTGCGACCCACCCAAAGTTCTACAGCTCCATCATAGCTTCCATCTCTTTGTAATCTAATCCCCTTAAGAGAAAGGCAAATATCTCAATAGTCTTCTAGATTAATAGTGGGCGGCACGGTGGCACAGTGGTCAGCACTGCTGCCTCACAGCGCCAGTGTTCGATTCCCGGCTTGGGTCACTGGCTGTGCAGAGTCTGCACGTTCTCCCCGTGTCTGCGTGGGTTTCCTCCCACACTCCAAAAGATGTGCGGGTTCGGTGGATTGGCCGTGCTAAATTGTCCCTTAGTGTCAGGGGGACTAACTAGGATAAATGCATGGGATAATGCGGATAGGGCCTGGATGGGATTGTGGTTGATACAGACTCGATGGGCCGAACAGCCTCCTTCTGCACTACAGGGATTCTATAACAGCTTTTTCGTGATTCCTGTACTTGGAGCCGGAAGTCTTGCCGTTCCTCCACAACCCTTGACGGGTGTGGTGGACCTCAGTTGTGCCTTTGTCCTATATGGACCACCGTTGTGAGTGCTTGTCATACCTGGACACATCCCCTTCCAGTTTGGGTCCTCCCCTCAGCACCTAGTATAAAGGTGGCTGTCTCCTCCCCCTTGTTCAGTCCAGGTCGGTTATTTGTTGGGATCTGCTCCTGATTCTGTTGTGAATAAAAGCCTACACTTGTATTGGCATATCGGTAGTCTTTCGCCTTATTGATAGCGCATCAACGGGTTGACCATTTTGGAAATATTCTGGGCGATTTATGTGCATCCAAAGTGAAGGTTGTCAGCCCTCCCCATGTCTGCCATAGTTTATCCCTCTCACTTTATCTCTTTGCAACATTCTATTCCCTTCGATGTGCCATCTAATCTACATTCAATTCGAAAAACAAAAAAAACCCGTAGCGTTGGTAATATGTGCAACACAATGGCCCCAAACTCAAAAGAAAAACACTCAACTCCTGTGGAATCAAGTAATTTCATTTCTTCCCCTCCCCCATCACAAAACACAAGTGACCCTGTTCAACACCCTTGAAGCTCAGGCTGCCAGTAATCAATCCAGTCTTTTATTGATGCTTTCCACAGAATCCCATTAAGAGTACTTTACGGCACAGCACATGGAATGAAACCTGTACCAAATGTTATTGTTCATTAAGACATTAGGCACTGTAGCCGCGATTTAACCCTCTGCCTGCCTGCCTCCTTCCCTTCCTCCCCCACTCCTTCCTCTGCATCTCCCATAAAGACATCTACATGTCTGCTTAATGCACCACGGACAAATTCATCAGCAAACCCTCTCAGGAGCTGAGTGAAGGAACCCGATGTCCTTGCTCCTTTTTTTCTAATAAAAAGTTGGGATTTATGATTGCTGGTTCCCAGCCAGAGGTCACGGTGAAGGAGGCTGCACAACATCAGAAATGCAGCCTGCAAACTATCGAGTGAATCATCACTTGGCTGAATAGTCGTGAACTTGCCTTTCTGTGGGAAATAGGATGGCCCTTTCACCGGGCGGGGCTCTGTCGTGAGCGCAATGTCATCTCTCTGCCTAAAGACTTTTAAAAATGTTTTCTCCTTCCACTTATCTCCTCCCCAGTCCCCACAGCCCTCCACCACCACCGGTCCCACCACCATCCCATCCCTAGTGTTCTCTGGAATCTCTTGCTCCATATGGACCCAGGCTGCTTTTCCTCCGCGTGGAGTTTCCCAGACATTGACCCTCTATTAACTTCATCATGCGCCGTTGAGTGGGCGGCACGGTGGCACAGTGGTTAGCACTGCTGCTTCACAGCTCCAGGGACCTGGGTTCGATTCCCAGCTTGGGTCACTGTCTGTGTGGAGTTTGCACATTCTCCTCGTGTCTGCGTGGGTTTCCTCCGGGTGCTCCGGTTTCCTCCCACAGTCCAAAGATGTGCGGGTTAGGTTGATTGGCCATGCTAAAATTGCCCCTTAGTGTCCTGGGATGCGTAGATTAGAGGGATTAGCGGGTAAAATATGTAGGGATATGGGGTTAGGGCCTGGGTGGGATTGTGGTCGGTGCAGACTCGATGGGCCGAATGGCCTCTTTCTGTACTGTAGGGTTTCTATGATTTCTTCTATGAGTGCTGCGGAACCTCTTGGTGCACTGAGTGCAGTGTGTCCTACTTTTAGTCTTTTTAAGTTTATTTATTAGTGTCACAAGTAAGGCTCACATTTACACTGCAATGAAGTTACTGTGCAAATTCCCATTGAGGGAGAACTTAGCGCAGCTAATGCACCGAACCAGCACGTCTTTCGGATCGCCCTGAATCTCATTCACCCATCATCCCCTGTTCTGTCTGGGCATCCATTGGTTCCATGTCCTCAACTTTAAAATTCCTATTCCCCTCTTCAAATCTCTCCATGGCTTCACCTCTCCCAATCTCTGGAAGCCCCTTCAACTCACAACCCTCCAAAATCTCTGTGTTTATCCAATTGCTCACTCTTGAGAGTCATTGTTCAAGATTCTCTTAAGGTTAACGTGTAGGTTCAGTCAGCAGTTAGGAAGGCAAATGCAATGCTCGCATTCATGTCGAGAGGGCTAGAATACAAGAGCAGGAGTGTACTTCTGAGGCTGTATAAGGCTCTAGTCAGATCCCATTTGGAGTATTGTGAGCAGTTTTGGGCCTCATATCTAAGGAAGGATGTGCTGGCCTTGGAAAGGGTCCAGAGGAGGTTCAGAAGAATGATCCCTGGAATGAAGAGCTTGTTGTATGAGGAACGGTTGGAGACTCTGGGTCTGTACTCTTTGGAGTTTAGAAGGATGAGGGGGGATCTTATTGAAACTTACAGGATACTGCGAGGCCTAGATAGAGTGGACGTGAAGAGGATGTTTCCACGAGTAGGAAATACTAGAACCAGAGGGCACAACCTCAGGCTAAAGGGACGACCCTTTAAAACGGAGATGAGGAGGAATTTCTTCAGCCAGAGAGTGGTGAATATGTGGAACTCTTTGCCGCAGAAGGCTGTGGAGGCCAGGTCATTGATTGTCTTTAAGACAGAGATAGATAGGTTCTTGATTAAGAAGGGGATCAGGGGTTACGGGGAGAAGGCAGGAGAATGGGGATGAGAAAAATGTCAGCCATGATTGAATGGCGGAGGAGACTCGATGGGCCGAGTGGCCTCATTCTGCTCCTATGTCTTATGGTCTTATGGTCTTTTGTGTATCCTGAATTTTCAATATTCCCACATTGGCAACCCCAGATTCTGGAATTCCTTATAGACCTCTCTCTGCCTCCCTCCTCTTTCTCCTCCATTAAATCGCTTCTTAATTCATTCCTTCACTGGCTGTGGCTGCCACTGGCAAGGCCAGCATTTATTGCCGACCCCTAATTGTTATGAACTGAATGGCTCGCTGGGGCTATTTCTGAAAGTAGTTGAGAGTCAACCACATTGCTGTGGCTCTGGAGTCACATGTAGGCCAGACCAAGTAAGGACAGCAGATTTCCTTCCCTAAAGGGACATTGGTGAACCAGATGGGTTTTCACGACAATCGTCAATGGTTGTCATGTTCGCCATTATTGAGAATAGCTTTCAATTCCAGATTATGTTGATAGAATTTAAATTTCCGCTAGTTGCTATGATGTGATTTGAACCCCTGTCCCCAGGACATTACCCTGGGCCTCCTGACTTCAAATCATAGAATCAAAGAATCCTTACAGTGCAGAAGGAGACCACAATCCCACCCAGGCCCTACTCCCATAACCCCACATATTTACCTTGCTAATCCCCTGACACTAGGGTCAGTTCAGCATGGCCAAGCCACCTAACCCGCACATCTTTGGACTGTGGGAGGAAACTGGAGCGCCCGGAGGAAACCCACGCAGGCACGGGGAGAATGTGCAGATCTGCACAGACATTGATCCAAGGCTGGAATTGAACCCGGGTCCCTGGCGCTTTGAGGCAGCAGTGCTAACTACTGTGCCACCATGCTGCCCTTGTGACATTACGTTTTTTTTCATTTGTGGGACATGGGCGTCGCTGGCTGGCCAGCATTTATTGCCCACCCCTAGTTGCCCTTGGAGGGCAGTTGAAAGTCAACCACATTGCTGTGGCTCTGGAGTCACATGTAGGCCAGACTGGGTAAGGACGGCAGATTTCCTTTCCTAAAGAACATGAATGAACCAGAAGGTCTTTTTCAACAATCAACAATGGTTTCACGGTCATGAGTAGACTCTTAATTCCAGATATTTTGTTATTGAATTCAAATTCCACCATCGACTGTGACAGGATTTGAACCCGGGTCCCCAAAATATTAGCTGAGTTTCTGGATTAATAGTCTAGCAACAATGCCACTAAGCCATCGCCCTCCCCTGTTTTGGAACCACCTTCTTACAACCTGCCTCTTTGACCAAGCTTTTGTTCACCTGTTCTAATGTCTCCTCACGTGGCTGTGTATCGAGTTCGCTTTGATAATCGCTGATGATCGGGGAACATTTGACTCTGTTAAGGATGGGAATGTGAAAACTGAGGTGTTGCTGGAAAGGGAGCCTGTGTGCAGACGGCAGAGTTTTGGATGAGTTGGAGTTTACAGAGGGTGCTGGGTGGGAGGCTGGCCAGGAGAGCACTGGAATAGTGGAGTCTGAGCGTGACAAAAGCGTGGATGAGTGTTTCAGCAGCAGGTGTGCGGAGACAGGCGTCGAATCATCTAACTTGCGAAATGGCGTTTAAATGTTTCTAGGGGGAGCTGTTTTATGAAACGGCCGTATGTATCTCTTACCCACGGGAAAGTGGTTGGGTGGAACTGGCAAATATGGTGTTGTGAGATCTCACTGCTTCAGCGAAATGTACTTGCTGCTAGCTGGATTAACGGCTCACTTCTGTTTCTGCTGTGTGTCCCTGTGCAGCTCCCAGCGCTCCCCCCCAGTCTGTCACTGTGATGATGGTCGGAAACCACAACAGCACCAGCATCAGCGTCTCCTGGGACCCCCCACCACTGGAGCAACAAAATGGCATCATCCAGGAGTACAAGGTAAGCTACCATCCTGAGGGAGAGACTCTGGTTGGGGATGGGGGAGTTGTGTGGGGGGGATAAGCCGCGGGTCAGCTGTCCCTGTCTTGAGTAGTTCACTGTCGATTCAATGTTCCTCTCACCTTCCTGCAGGAAGTTTTCCCTCATACCCCCAGTGAAGGGCAAAGTCTGTTCCTTCAGTGTCACTGGGTCAAGTTCCTGGAACTCGCTACCCAATTGTTATGTGAATGTCCCCACACCACAGGGAATGCAGCGGCTCAAGAAGGAAGCTCACCACCACCCTCTCTCTCGGGCAATTAGGGATGGGCAATAAATGCTGGCCCAGCCAGCGACATCAACAATCCGTGAAAGAATGAAAAAAAAAGAATTATCACAGCTCTCCAACTTTGCCTCCAAAACCTATTCTTTGCGTATGAGATTAGATGGGGGGTGATGGAAAGCTCTTTAACTGTGGAGGGCTTCACAGTTAACCGATATCCACTTTCCAATGTTCACAACAGACATTGCTTCAGCTGTTTCATCACAAGGTCAGAAGTGGGGCTGTTCACTGATGATTGCACGATGTTCAGCACCATTCACAGCTGCTCAGATACTGGACAATCATTTAGGTTTGAAATGATAATTGGCAAGTAATATTCACGCCACACAATGACTAACTCCAACAAGAGGGAATCAATACTCTGGTGCGCAAGAAACAATACTTTTCACTCTACACTGATACATGTGACAATAATAAACCAAATCAAATCAAATCAAAAATCAAACCTAACCATCTCCCCATGACATTCAAGAGCATTACCATTGTCGGATTTGATTTGATTTGATTTATTATTGTCACGTGTATTGGGATACAGTGAAAAGTATTGTTTCTTGCGTGCTATACAAAGCATACCGTTCATAAAGAAGGAAACGAGAGAGTGCGGAATGTAGTGTTACAGTCATAGCTAGGGTGTAGAGAAAGATCAACTTAATGCAAGGTAAGTCCATTCGAAAGTCTGACAGCAGCAGGGAAGAAGCTGATTCTTGAGTCGGTTGGTACCGACCGGTTGGACACAGCCTCAAAATAAAGGGGGGTCGGTTTAAGACAGAGTTGAGGAGGAACTTCTTCTCCCAGAGGGTGGTGAATCTCTGGAATTCTCTGCCCACTGAGGTGGTGGAGGCTACCTCGCTGAATATGTTTAAAGCGCGGATGGATGGATTCCTGAGCGGTAAGGGAATTAAGGGTTATGGGGATCAGGCGGGTAAGTGGTACTGATCCACGTCAGATCAGCCATGATCTTATTGAATGGCGGGGCAGGCTCGAGGGGCTGGATGGCCTACTCCTGCTCCTATTTCTTATGTTCTTATGTCCGTGACCTCAGACTTCTGTATCTTTTTCCCGACGGAAGAAGGTGGAAGAGAGAATGTCCGGGGTGCGTGGGGTCCTTAATTATGTTGGTTGCTTTGCCGAGGCAGCGGGAAGTGTAGACAGAGTCAATGGATGGGAGGCTGGTTTATCAACATTCTGGGGGTTACGATTGACTAGAAACTGAACTGGACGAGCCGTATAATTAATGTGGCTACAAGAGCAGGTCAAAGGCTGGGAATCCTGCAGTGAGTAACTCAATTCCTGACTCCCCAAATCCTGTCCACCATCTACAAGGCACAAGTCAGGAGTGTGATGAAATACTCTGCTTGCCTGGATGCGTGCAGCTCCAACAACACTCAAGACAAAGCAGCAAACTTGACTGGCACCCCATTGGCATAGCAGCAACTCCGTTGACAGTCCTCTCCAGGTTCTCAACCGCTACCTGAAGACCAACGTAACAGAGGCATCAGAACACCACCACCTGGAGGTACACCTTCATCTCTCAAATGATCCTGACTTGGAAATATATCAGTCGTTCTTTCACTGTCGCTGGGTCAAAATCCTGGAATTCTGTCCCGAACACCACTGTGGGTGTACCGACAGCACACGGACTGCAACGATTCAAGAAGGCAACTCTCCACCACCTTCTCAAGTGCCCCAAAGAATGGACAGAAAATGGTGGCTCAGGTGCCCACCTCCCATGAATAAATATAAAAATTGCACTCCATGTTGTGATAGTTTCGAATGTACTGGGTTCTTTCAGTCAGAGGACTATTTTCTTGTTCAGTCATATTTTGAAGGATTCAGGCTAATGCACCATATCTCATTCCCGAAAGGAGCCAGGGGTGAGCAATCCATTAATCAGCAGCAGTGCTCTGGAGATCTATGCAATGGCTAATTAAGCAAATCCACAGTCTTCCTTGCCCAAAAAATGCTGAAACGACTGTTTTCCTTTGAGTTTGTTGTTTGTCATTTCATTGTGCTTAACTAAGTGAAGGAAGTTAGTGCTTGGGAAGCGAATGCTCTCCTTTTCAAACACTCCAATGATATGTACAACTCAGGGTTAGCTACAGAGTAAAGCTCCGTCCACACTGTCCCCCCCCCATCAAACACTCACAGCACAGGTACAGCACGGGGTTAGATGCAGAGTAAGGCTCCCTCTACACTGTCCCCATCAAACACTCCCAGGACAGGTACAGCACGGGGTTAGATGCAGAGTAAAGCTCCCTCTACACTGTCCCCATCAAACACTCCCAGGACAGGTACAGCACGGGGTTAGATACAGAGTAAAGCTCCCTCTACACTGTCCCCATCAAACACTCCCAGGACAAGTACAGCACGGGGTTAGATACAGAGTAAAGCTCCCTCTACACTGTCCCCATCAAACACTCCCAGGACAGGTACAGCACAGGGTTAGATACAGAGTAAAGCTCCCTCTACACTGTCCCCATCAAACACTCCCAGGGCAGGTTTAGCACGGGGTTAGATACAGAGTAAAGCTCCCTCTACACTGTCCCCATCAAACACTCCCAGCACAGGTACAGCACGGGGTTAGTTACAGAGTAAAGCTCCCTCTACACTGTCCCCATCAAACACTCCCAGGACAGGTACAGCACAGGGTTAGATACAGAGTAAAGCTCCCTCTACACTGTCCCCATCAAACACTCCCAGGGCAGGTTTAGCACGGGGTTAGATACAGAGGAAAGCTCCCTCTACACTGTCCCCATCAAACACTCCCAGCACAGGTACAGCACGGGGTTAGTTACAGAGTAAAGCTCCCTCTACACTGTCCCGATCAAACACTCCCAAGGCAGGTACAGCACAGGGTTAGACACAGAGCAAAGCTCCCTCTACACTGTCCCCATCAAACACTCCCAGGGCAGGTTTAGCACGGGGTTAGATACAGAGGAAAGCTCCCTCTACACTGTCCCCATCAAACACTCCCAGCACAGGTACAGCACGGGGTTAGTTACAGAGTAAAGCTCCCTCTACACTGTCCCCATCAAACACTCCCAGGACAGGTACAGCACAGGGTTAGATACAGAGTAAAGCTCCCTCTACACTGTCCCCATCAAACACTCCCAGGGCAGGTTTAGCACGGGGTTAGATACAGAGTAAAGCTCCCTCTACACTGTCCCCATCAAACACTCCCAGCACAGGTACAGCACGGGGTTAGTTACAGAGTAAAGCTCCCTCTACACTGTCCCCATCAAACACTCCCAGGACAGGTACAGCACAGGGTTAGATACAGAGTAAAGCTCCCTCTACACTGTCCCCATCAAACACTCCCAGGGCAGGTTTAGCACGGGGTTAGATACAGAGGAAAGCTCCCTCTACACTGTCCCCATCAAACACTCCCAGCACAGGTACAGCACGGGGTTAGTTACAGAGTAAAGCTCCCTCTACACTGTCCCCATCAAACATTCCCAAGGCAGGTACAGCACAGGGTTAGACAGAGAGCAAAGCTCCCTCTACACTGTCCCCATCAAACACTCCCAGGGCAGGTCCAGCATGGGGTTAGATACAGAGTAAAGCTCTCTCTACATTATCCCCATCAAACACTCCCAGGGCAGGTATAGCATGGGGTTAGATACAGAGTAAAGCTCCCTCTACACTGTCCCCATCAAACATTCCCAGGACAGGTACAGCACGGGGTTAGATACAGAGTAAAGCTCTCTCTACACTGTCCCCACATCAAACCCTCCCAGGACAGGTACAGCACGGGGTTAGATACAGAGTAAAGCTCCCTCTACACTGTCCCCATCAAACACTCCCAGCGCAGGTACAGCTCGGGGTTGGATACCGAGTAAAGCTCCCTCTACACTGTCCCCATCAAACACTCCCAGGACAGGTACAGCACGGGGTTGGATACCGAGTAAAGTTCCCTCTGCACTGTCCCCATCAAACACTCCCAGGACAGGTTCAGCACAGGGTTAGACACAGAGTAAAGCTCCCTCTGCACTGTCCCCATCAAACACTCCCAGGACAGGTACAGCACGGGGTTAGATACATTTCTTTTTTATTCAATCCTGTGACCTCGCTGAGTGAAATGGACAAATTGTGACACATTTGTTGAGATTTTGTTGTTACGAAGCAGATTGAGCCTGTCCCCATCTGCAATTGGATAACCTACAGATAGAAATAACAGTGTCTAACCCACTGTGCGCATGATTTGTTTTTTAATTAAACAACAAATTGGCGATTAATGAGGAGTGACAAAGAATATCAGTGCGACTCCATCGAACACAATGAGATAGCAATTGACCCTCACGGCATCCATCTTCTGATGCTAACCAGGGGCAGGAAGGATTATTTTTACTGCCAGCTCCTAGGCTCAAATCTATGTCCTTGTCAGGGGTGCTGCCATTTGGCAAAGCTGGATTTGCAGGCATCCTGGGTGGCCACCTAAACCAGGCATTTGGGCTCCCACCTCTGCAATTGAGGCCACACAACGGCCACACATGTCGCGCTGCTTGGCAAATTGTGGTCCCAGTAAAATGCAGATCACCTATCAATCAAGAACAATCATCTCTGGAACCAGGGCAGGTTGAAGAGCTCACTGTCAACCCCATGATAAAAGGTATGGATAAGGTAGACGTGGAGGTCTTATGGCTGAGGAGGCCAGGTCATTGAGTGTCTTTAAGACAGAGATAGATAAGTTCTTGATTAATTAGGAGAACAGGGGTTATGGGGAAAAGGCAGGAGAATGGGGATGAGAAAAACATCAGCCATGATTGAATGGCGGAGCAGACTCGATGGGCCGAGTGGCCTCATTCTGCTCCTATGTCTTATGGTCTTATGGAGCGGATGCTTCCTCTTGTGGGGCATTCTAGGACAAGAGGCCTTCGGATAAGGGATAGCAAATTTAAAACAGAGTTGAGGAGAAACTACTTCTCTCAAAGGGTTGTGAATCTGTGGAATTCGCTCCCCCAAAGTGTGGAGGATGCTGGGATAGTGAGTAAATTTAAGGAAGAGTTAGACAGATTTTTAATTGGTAATGGGTTGAAGGGTTATGGGGAGAAGGCAGTAAAATGGGGATGAGGAGCATATCAGCCATGATTGAATGGCAGAGCGGTCCCGATGGGCCGAATGGCCTAATTCTGCTCCTATGTCTTTTGAACTTATGAACCCCCTCCACCCCTGCCACCCACCCCCTCCATCTCGTCAACGTTCTGAGTAGACCAGCATAACTTCACAACTTCCCAATAAATCATCTGTCTTCAAGAATAATTACACACAGCAACAGCCAAACATGTCTGTGACTTCCCCTCATGGGGTAAACATGCCTTTGTGTGGGGGAGAAGTTGATTGGGGTTATCTGATGTGCATCATTGGTCACCGTGATATTGTGCACATTGCATGACCGACCTCAGGAGTTGGGCTTGATGTCGGGATCACTGGTGTAGGAGTATAATCACCAATCACTGAGATTGGGGAATCCCAGGAACAGACTCACACAGTGATCCTGTGACATTAAGCAGCCTGAGGAATGTGTAGCCTTGGTTTGCCGTGTGACGTTCATCTCTTCCCTTTCTTTCTGGTGCCCGCTGACAGATTTGGTGCTTGGGCAATGCCACTCGCTTTCACATCAACAAGACGGTGGATGCTGCCATTCGCTCGGTGGTGATCGGTGGCCTGCTCCCCGGTGTGCAATACCGAGTCCAGGTTGCCGCCAGTACTGGTGCCGGTGTCGGTGTGAAGAGTGAGCCGCAGCTCATAATCATCGGTAAGCTGCATTTCCAAACAGCCTTCCCTCCCTCCCTCCCTCCCTCAGAGGCCACAGTCCCTGAATCAAACCTTTCGGTCTGGGCTCCGGAAACCCCAGAGCTTATCTGCCAGGTTTGAATGTGGATTGTAAACAGGTCCCAGTCACTCCTCACTGTCCCTGAGCCCAGCCACACCTTGACTGGGATCTTCCATCCTGCCCGCCACGGGAATCGGAGCGGCCGGGGGGGGGGGGGGGGGGGGGGGCAGACCATGCAAAAGTCTGTTGGCCTCGGATGGGATTTTCTGGGTTTGGGGCAAGCGCGGCTGGAAACTCCCACCCTCTGACTTTAAAATTCTACTGATTGTTTTCAAGTTTCTTCCTGGTCTGGCCTCCTCCCTATTTCTGTAATCTCCTCTCGCTTAGCAACCCTCCTTTACCTCTCCGATTCTCCAATTCTGGTCTCTTGCGCATTTCATCCCCAACTGCTCCACCATTAACATCTATCAGCTGCCAGTATAATATTCACATCCAGTCGGGTCCTGCTGTTATAGTAAATATATAACTGTCATACATGTGGGCTTTGGAATCTCATATTACTGCACAGGGCTATATGAGCCCTGGGGCTGCACGGTAGTTAGCACTGCCGTCTCACAGCACCAGGGACCCGGGTTCGATTCCCGGCTTGGGTCACTGTCTGTGTGGAGTCTGCACGTTCTCCCCGTGTCTGTGTGGGTTTCCTCCGGGTGCTCCGTTTTCCTCCCGCAGTCTGAAAGACGTGCTGGTTAGGGTGCATTGGCCGTGCTAAATTCTCCCTCAGTGTTACCCGAACAGGTGCCGGAATGTGGCGACTCGGGGATTTTCACAGTAACTTCATTGCAGTGTTAATGTAAGCCTTACTTGTGACACTAATAAATAAAACTTTAATTAAGCTGATCAGCCTCTTAATAAGCCTGAGAATCCTTCCACTCCTTCGCTGTCTTCTTCAAATGAAGGATGTGAAGATAAGCAAACAGCTGCAATCTCTAGAATTCTGACCCTTCAGGCTCACTGACCTAAAGCTCATGTTAGCCATGCCGCTGTGACAGAGCAACTTTCATCATCCATCGATCGTCCTCCATGTTTTCTTATTTGCCCCACATGCATGTCATGGAATCTGATGGGAATAAAAGGGGTGGCACGGTGACACAGTGGTCAGCACTGCTGCCTCACAGCACCAGGGACCCGGGTTCAATTCCCAGCTTGGTCACTGCCTGTGTGGAGTTTGCATGTTCTCCCCGTGTCTGCGTGGGTTTCCTCCGGGTGCTCCGGTTTCATCCCACACTCCAAAGATGTGCGGGTTAGGTTGATTGGCGGTGCTAAATTGACCATGCTAAATTGGCCATGCTAAATCCTCCCACTGTCCAAAGATGCGTGGGTTCAGTTGATTAGCCATGCTAAATTGACCCTGGTGTCGAGGGATTAGCGGGGTAAATATGTGGGATTACAGGAGTAGGGCCTGGGTGGGATTGTTGTCGGTGCAGGCTCGATGGGCTGAATAGCCTCCTCCTGCACTGTAGGGACCCGATGATTCTATGAAAGGGGGCACTCGTAGCATTTATTTTTGAAATTCCTGATGGAAGATGGTTGGTAAAGGAAAGGCGATGTACTTCCCGCAGGGAGTCGCGATGACGACATCTTCATGACCGGCCCTGGCAGCAACAACAGCATCACAGAGCAGATCACGGATGTGGTGAAGCAGCCAGCCTTCATCGCGGGCATCGGGGGTGCCTGCTGGGTCATCCTGATGGGCTTCAGCATCTGGCTCTACTGGCGGAGGAAGAAGAGGAAGGGACTTAGCAACTATGCAGGTGAGCGGAGTGCGGGGGAAGGGGGGAGGCCACAGGGGAGAAATGCCAAGCCCCCCGGCGCCCAGGGGAAAGTTGGGTCCTTGCTTTTGAGGAAGGCCATTAACGAATGCGAAACAGCCGAGAGCGAGCAGCCATGCAGCAGGCTCTGGCAAGTCTGGCGTCCCATTTCTGCCTCAGAGTACATTCCCTGGTCAGTTCTGTTGCACATTAATTGCCCCTTCCGGGTTAAATTGGCCATGTTCCACTTGGGATTGGCGGAGGGGGGGTGGGATGAGGGTGAGCAACAGCAGCCACCCAAATCAGGGAGGAGGAAGTGAGTTCTACTTCCACATTGCGAGCCAAGCCATCTCTGTATCTGCACAAACCAACTAAGTTGCACATGTACAAATTTGCTCTCAGCCTTTGGAAAGCAGACTTCCTTCTTCAATCCTGTACTTACACCATCCAAGCAATATCTTCCTTCACCCCTGACAAAGGTTCAGGAACAGAGGAACGCATTACCAGACTGTGGGAGCAGAAGGAACATGGCTCCATCTAGATGTGTGTGATGTTAAACCACTTACAGACCAGGTTAGAAGGTCAGCGAGTTGCGATTGTTGTTGTACAGTTTAATCCCTGACCTGTGTTGAGTTGACAGTTGGGTCTCCATGGCAATGTTGGTTTGAGAAACGTGAGGATAGGGAGGATGGAGGGGTGAAATCAGCCACCTTCCCTGTACCCAGTCATTGGTAAATGCCAACACCATCTGTGGACAGGATCGGATTTCCAGCTCTGTGGTAAAATGAGCTCCCAAACTCTCGGCTCCCACATGAAGAGCGGCCCTAAGTGGAGGTTCTGGGCTGGGCCGGTGGGTGCTGGGGTTGAGAGGGGGGAGGGTGCAGTTCAAACAGGACAAAGATCCTGTTGGGAGGGTCAAAAAGTTATGGACCAGTAACCCATTGAAAGTGAGTGCCCACAGGAGAGAAGGTACAGCAGTCCGTGAGAAAGTTGATAGAGGAAAATGGAACAGCGCTGTTAGGGAGGGAGTTCCAAGATTTTGATCCAGCAACAGTGAAGGAATAGAGATATGGTTCCAAATGGGGATGGTGTGAGGGGAACTCACTGGTGGTGGTGTTTCAGGACATCTGCTGCCTTTGTCCTTTCAGGTGGTTGTCAGTTTGGAAGGTGCTGTTGAAGGAGCCTTGGTGAGTTGCTGCAGTGCATCTTGTAGATGGCACACACTGCTGCCACTGTACATCGGTGGTGGAGGGAGTGAATGTCGAAGGTTGTGGATGGGGTGCCAATCAAACAGAGCTACTTTGTCTTGAATGGTGTCGAGCTTCTTGAGTGTTGTTAGAACTGCACCAATCCAGGCAAGCGGGGAGTATTCTAACACACTCCTGACTTGTGCCTTGTAGATGGTGGATTGGTTTTGATTCCGGCTGCCTGTATTGGAAAGCAGATATAAGCGGCAGGCTGGAACAGGATTCAGGTGTTCAATACTGAGGGTTACTGCGCTCACTTTGGAATATATGTGCTGTGATTTACCTGTCGCAATCCCATTTACCAGTCAGTGTGATATTACGAGGTGAGGAATGCTGCTGATTTGAAGATGGCTTTGCGATAGAAGAAGTGAAACTATTGGGAAGGAATGCCTGAGTTCAGTTCCTGCAGGCAGATGAGTCCCCGCTTTGCACTGGGGCCTGTGTTATTTAGCCGATCTTCACTGAGGTCCTTCCAGAATGGAAAGTCCACCAGGCCGGCTGGCTGAATGAATCATACGGTGCTTACCCCCACTTTCTCTGTCTCTCAACTTACTCTTCACTCTGACTTTGTCAATTGCAGACTCCCCTCACTCTCACTTCTGATTGGTTTGACTGTTTGCTTCTCTCCACGACTTGCTAGTGATTGGATAACTGCTGGAAACCCGCCACCAATAAGAGGGTGCCTGCAGAAGTTAGTGCCTGGAGATTGGTTGCTTCTCCTATTTTTTTTTGGTCTGTGACTCACGATCTTTCTCTGTCTTCTTTTTGTTCTTTATTGCAGTTCAGTCTTTCACCTTCACCCCGGCAGGTACTTCTCCGTTTGTCCGTCTCTTGCATGCCGTCGTAACGGAACGAGATAACAAACGGATTGCATTCCCCCCCTCCCTCCCTCCCTCCCTCCGCATGCTCCTGTCACCTTCGCCTTCTGCACTCCTCCCGTCACCCGGGGAGGGGACCACTCTGTCACCCAGTTAGGGGGAAGGTGGGGGTTGGAGCAGGTGGAGGGGGGGGGAGGTAGTGGGGGCAAAGAAAGTGACCACACCATTAGACCACACTACTCCTCTCACATGTCAGTGGTTCCTTTTTTTTAAAAACTGAGTTGAGCTTTAATTTAGGGAATCGGATATTGAACAGTCGTGCTGCTAGTCCGCCAAGCCCCTGCCTATGTTAGTGGGGGTGGTGTAGGGAAGACCAGAGTCTGATACTTTGAGGTGAGGTGAGAGTGGCTGGCTCATTGGGCGTCTTCTAAATCGAGAGCAGTGCAGGAGCACAAATCCAGACCCACAGCCAAGCTGAGCGAAAGGAAACCACTCTGTAGGAAATGGACAGCCGCTTGGTCAATGCAAAATTGATGGAGCTTTGCAGCGTCACTCCGAAGGCCTCATCGATTGACATCATAGGAAGTGCTGGAGACCATCAGGCCCCTCGAGCCTGGTTCTCCGACTTAAGTGGGACTGAGGGAGTGCTGTACTGTCAGAGGAGATGAATCCGGAGGGAAATTCTGATGAAACTACTTCATGATGTGGAGATGCCGGCGTCGGACTGGGGTGAACACAGTAAGAGTTTTAACAACACCAGGTTAAAGTCCAACAGGTTTATTTGGTAGCAAATACCATTAGCTTTACCGAAATTACTCATTACCGAAAGCTAATGGTATTTGCTATCAAATAAACCTGTTATACTTTAACCTGGTGTTGTTAAAACTCTCACTGGAAACTACTTCACCCAGAGAGTGGTGGGACTGTGGAACTCACCACCGCAGGGAATGGCTGAGGTGAACAGAATGGATATCGTTAAGCTAAGCAAATGAGAGAGAAAGGAATAGAAGGACCTGCTGACAGAATGAGATGATGGAGGGTGGGAGGAGGCTCGTGTGGAGCACTAACAACAACATGGATCTGTTGGGCCGAATGGCCTGCTTCTGTATTGTAAACACTCTGTAAGGTGCCGTCTTTCAGATGAGATGTCGAACCAAGGCCCTATCTGTCCTCCCAGGTGCATCTGAAGGGAAGGGAAATCGTACCCGTGTCCTGGTAGAGTTCACAAGGAGGAGGTAGAACCGTAAAATTTGAGTTAAGCCTTTCCAAGAGTGAAATTAGAAATCACTGTCTTCACAGAAAGGGTAATAAAAATCCGGGACTGACTCAAACCCTCAGGAGAGCGTGACTGGCTGGAGTTTAGGCGTAGTTTGGTAATGATGTTAAAGAACGTGGCTGATAAATTGAGTTAACATTTAGATTAGCCACAATCCACTCGAGGGGCAGAGCAGTCTCGAGGGTTTGCTGCCTCTTCTTCCGCTCACCTGGATTGACACTAAAATACCTTCAGAAAACAAAGGGAGCTGGTTCACGTGCCAGCAAGCACACTCCAAATCTTTCCCTAAACTAATTGTAAATGATTACTCACGGGCTCCTGTGGAGATCTGATGCCTTTTTCCAGGCTGCCTCCCTTATCTCTCTCAGCCTCATGCTCAATAAATGAATCCACAGATCTGATTTAGCTGACAGATAACCTGCCCAGGACATGGGAAAATGTAGGAGGATTTCTCCCTCTTGCTCCAAAGGGTGGAAACAGTATTCTTAACAAAAGAAATGTCTTTGAAGAGCTGGCTGTGTTCAGTGTTCGATGCCCACCAGTGTATTTGTGACTGTAAGACGGTGACCAGCTGTGAACTGAGTCGTTGGCTTCGGAACACGAGTTGACAATAGCCTAAAACAGGAGAAGGTGAATCTCTTCAGCCCGTTCTAGGCTTTTGTCAGAAGGAACCAATGTCCCAGTTGAGGATAAGGCAGATAATCACCACAACTCCCCCTTTACTAAAACAGAACTTAAATCAATGTCATTTGCAAACAAATATTGTGGTTTTTTAGGAGTTTCTCAACAATGACAGGGTGCAATCTGTTCTGGGAGTGTTTGATGGGGACAGTGTAGAGGGAGTTTTACTCTGTAACTAACCCCGTGCTGTACCTGTCCTCGGAGTGTTTGATGGGGACAGTGTAGAGGGAGCTTTATTCTGTATCTAATCCCGTGCTGTACCTGTCCTGGGACTGCTTGATTGGGACAGTGCAGAGGGAGCTTAACTCTGTATCTAACCCCATGCTGTACCTGTCCTGGGAGTGTTTGATGGGGACAGTGTAGAGGGAGCTTTATTCTTTATCCAACTCCGTGCTGTACCTGCCCTGGGAGTGTTTGATGGGGGTATGTGTAGAGGGAGCTTTATTCTGTATCTAACTCCGTGTTGTACCTGTCCTGGGAGTGTTTGATGGGGACAGTGCAGAGAAAGCTTTACTCTGTGTCTAAGTCCGTACTGTACCTGTCCTGGGAGTGTTTGTTGGGGACAGAGTAGTGGGAGCTTTGTTCTGTGTCTAAGCCCGTACTGTACCTGTCCTGGGAGTGTTTGATGGGGACAGTGTCGAGGGAGCTTTACTCTGTATCTAACCCCATGCTGTACCTGCCCTGGGAGTATTTGATGGGAACAGTGTCGAGGGAGCTTTACTCTATATCTAACCCCGTGCTGTACCTATCCTGGGAGTGTTTTTATTTTAACGCATGGAGTGTTGTGAACAAAGTGGATGAGCTTAGAGCATGGATCACTACTTGTAAATATGATGTGGTGGCCATGACAGAGACTTGGATGACTCAGGGACAGGACTGGTTACTTCAAGTGCTGAGTTTCAGATGTTTCAGAAGGGACAGGGAGGGAGGCAAAAGAGATGGGGGAGTGGCACTGTTGATCAGAGATAGTGTCAAGGCTGCAGAAAAGATGGACACCATGGCAGGATTGTCTACAGAGTCTCTGTGGGTGGAGGGTAGGAACAGGGAGGGGTCAATAACTTTACTGGTTGTTTTCTAAAGTCGCCCAATAGTAACAGGGATGTTGAGGAGCAGATAGGGAGACAGATCCTGGAAAGGTGTAATAATAACAGAATTGTCGTGGTGGGAGATTTTAATTTCCCAAATATTAGAACCATAGAAAATTACAGCTCAGAAACAGGCCTTTTGGTCCTTCTTGTCTGTGCCGAACCATTTTATGCCTAATCCCACTGACCTGCACTTGGACCATATCCCTCCACACCCCTCTCATCCATGAACCCGTCCAAGTTTTTCTTAAATGTTAAAAGTGTTACCACTTTATCCGGCAGCTCATTCCACACTCCCACCACTCTCTGCGTGAAGAAGCCCCCCCTAATATTCCCTTTAAACTTTTCTCCTTTCACCCTTAACCCATGCCCTCTGGTCTTTTTCTCCCCTAGCCTCAGCGGAAAAAGCCTGCTTGCATTCACTCTATCTATACCCATCAAAATCTTATACACCTCTATCAAATCTCCCCTCAATCTTCTACGCTCCAGGGAATAAAGTCCCAACCTATTCAATCTCTCTCTGTAACTCAGCTTCTCAAGTCCCAGCAACATCCTTGTGAACCTTCTCTGCACTCTTTCAACCTTATTTACATCCTTCCTGTAACTAGGTGACCAAAACTGTACACAATACTCCAAATTTGGCCTCACCAATGCCTTATATAACCTTACCATAACACTCCAACTTTTATACTCGATACTCCGATTTATAAAGGCCAATGTACCAAAGGCACTCTTTACGACCCTATCCACCTGTGACGTCACTTTTAGGGAATTCTGTACCTGTATTCCCAGATCCCTCTGTTCAACTGCACTCTTCAGAGTCCTACCATTTACCCTGTACATTCTACTTTGATTTGTCCTTCCAAAGTGCAATATCTCACACTTGTCTGCGTGAAATTCCATTTGCCATTTTTCAGCCCATTTTTCTAGTTGGTCCAAATCCCTCTGCAAGCTTTGAAAACCTTCCTCACTATCCACTACACCTCCATATTGATTGGAACCTCCTCAGAGTAAGGGTTGCAGATGGGGAGGAATTTGTTAGGTGTGTTCTGGAGGGTTTCTTGACACAGGATGTAGATAAGCCTACAAGAGGAGAGGCTGTACTTGACTTGGTATTGGGAAATGAACCTGGTCAGGTGTCAGATCTCTCAGTGGGAGAGCATTTTGGAGATAGTGATCATAATTCTATCTCCTTTACAATAGCATTGGAGAGAGATAGGATCAGACAAGTTAGAAAAGTGTTTAATTGGAGTAAGAGGAATTATGAGGCTATCAGACAGGAAATTGGAGGCTTAAATTGGAAAGAGGTTTTCTCAGGGAAATGTACGGAAGAAATGTGGCAAATTTTCAGGGAATATTTGTCTGGAGTTCTGCATAGCAACGTTCCAATGAGACAGGGAAGTTATGGTAGGTTACAGGAACCATGGTGTACAAAGGCTGTAATGAATCTAGTCAAGAAGAAAAGAAAAGCTTACAAAAGGTTCAGGGAGCTAGGTAATGTTAGAGGTCTAGAAGAGTATACGGCTAATAGGAAGGATCTTAAGAAGGAAATTAGGAGAGCCAGAAGGGGTCATGAGAAAGCCTTGGCAGACAGGATTAAGGAAAACCCCAAGGCATTCTACAAGTATGTGAAGAGCAAGAGGATAAGACGTGAAAGAATAGGACCTATCAAGTGTGACAGTGGGAAAGTTTGTATGGAACCGGAAGAAATAGCAGAGGTACTTAATGAATACTTTACTTCAGTATTCACTATGGAAAAGGATCTTGGTGGTTGTAGTGCAGACCTGCAGTGGACTGAAAAGCTTGAGCATGTAGATATTAAGAAAGAGGATGTGTTGGAGCTTTTGAAAAGCATCAAGTTAGATAAGTCGCCGGGATCGGATGGGATGTCCCCCAGGCTACTGTGGGAGGCGAGGGAGGAGATTGCTGAGCCTCTGGCGATGATCTTTGCATCATCGATGGAGACGGGAGAGGTTCCGGAGGATTGGAGGATTGCGGATGTTGTTCCTTTATTCAAGAAAGTGAGTAGAGATAGCCCTGGAAATTATAGACCAGTGAGTCTAACCTCAGTGGTTGGTAACTTGACGGAGAAGATCCTGAGAGGCAGGATTTATGAACATTTGGAGAGGTATAGTATGATTAAGAATAGTCAGCATGGCTTTGTCAAAGGCAGATCATGCCTTACGAGCCTGATTGAATTTTTTGAGGATGTGACTAAACACATTGATGAAGGAAGAGCAGTAGATGTAGTATATATGGACTTCAGCAAGGCATTTGATAAGGTGCCCCATGCAAGGCTTATTGAGAAAGTGAGGGGGCATGGGATCCAAGGGGACATTGCTTTGTGGATCCAGAACTGGCTTGCCCACAGAAGGCAAAGAGTGGTTATAGATGGGTCATATTCTGCATGGAGGTCGGTCACCAGTGGAGTGCCCCAGGGATCGGTTCTGGGACCCTTACTCTTTGTGATTTTTATAAATGACCTGGATGAGGAAGTGGAGGGATGGGTTGGCAAGTTTGCTGATGACACAAAGGTTGGAGGTGTTGTGGTTAGTGTGGAGGGATGTCAGAAGTTGCAGCGAGACATTGATAGGATGCAAGACTGGGCGGAGAAGTGGCAGATGGAGTTCAACCCAGATAAGTGTGAGGTGGTTCATTTTGGCAGGTCAAATAGGGTGGCGGAATATAATATTAATGGTCGGACTCTTGGCAGAGTGGAAGATCAGAAGGATCTTGGGGTCTGAGTTCATAGGACGCTCAAAGCAGCTGTGCAGGTTGAGGCTGTGGTTAAGAAGGGGTAAGGTGTACTGGCCTTCATCAATAGAGGAATTGAGTTTCGGAGTCATGAGATAATATTGCAGCTATATAAGACCTGGTCAGACCACACTTGGAGTACTGTGCTCAGTTCTGGTCGCCTCATTACAGGAAGGATGTGGAAGCCGTAGAAAGGGTGCAGAGGAGATTTGCAAGGATGTTGCCTGGGTTGGGGGGCATGCCTTATGAGGATAGGTTGAGTGAGCTCGACCTTTTCTCCTTGGAGAGACAAAGGATGAGGGGTGACCTGATAGAGGTGTATAAGATGTTGAGGTGTATTGATCAAGTGGATAGTCAGAGGCTTTTTCCCAGGGCTGAAATGGTTGCCACAAGAGGACACAGGTTTAAGGTGCTGGGGAGTAGGTACAGAGGAGATGTCAGGGGTAAGTTTTTCACTCAGAGGGTGGTGGGTGCGTGGAATGGGCTGCCAGCAACAGTGGTGGAGGTGGATTCGATAGGGTCTTTTAAGAGACTTTTAGATCAGTACATGGAACTTAGTAAGATAGAGGGTTATACGTAAGCCTAGTAATCGCTAAGGTAGGGACATGTTTGACACAACTTTGTGGGCTGAAGGGCCTGTATTGTGCTGTGGTTTTTCTCTGTTTCTGTTTGATGCGGGGGGGCGGTGTAGAGGGAGCTTTACTGTGTACCTAATCTCGGCATCCTACCTATCCCCCGGACGCCTTTCAGAATCTGTAATGTTTTAATCACCAGGTTTGTGCAGTGGTATTAAACTTTATCCCTGTCATTATCACAAGCCCCTCTTCTTTGTTTGGTCTTTGTGATGATGGTTGAGGCCAATGAGACAATAGATGATAAATCGAATTGGGAACTCAGGAGAATCCTCTTTACTCAAAGTATGATAGGAGTGTGTGGAACTCACTGCCAGAGGGAGTGGAGGAGGTGAACAGTATGGATCTGTTTCAGGTGAAGCTGTGTAAATACACGAGGGAGAAAGGAATCGGAGGAAATAATAAACTTCAAGCAACCGACTGAATCCGCAGATATTTCCTTGTGTCCGGTGTGGGTGCTGGGTATTTGTTAAGCATCAAAGGTCCTCAGTCCTCATACAGCTTTCTAAACCCTGGCTCATGTCAGTGTCGTAAGAAGTCTCGCAACACCAGGTTAGTGGACAGTGAGCAGTGAGTTCCACACACTCCTATCATACGTGTCAGTGTGTGCAGTACAGCAAGGCAAAGGATAGCTCCCTCTTCTGATGTTTAATTGCATGATCTAAATTAGACCGAGAGGCTGTTGTGAGCCTTGTTTTAGCATTGGCACAGTGTCATTACACCGAAATCACCGCACATTGCCATAAATTACACCTTGACAGGCCCTCCTGATTCACCAAGGTGCGCAAGTATTTTAAGAAAACACATGATGATCTTAAACAGGAAAAAGAGGACTTTCGGTGTTGCTCCGCAAGACCTCCAGATGTCCCAAAGTACTTCGTAACCAAAAAGGTCTTTACAAAGTGTGCTCATTGCACTAGAGGGGGTACAGAGGAGGTTCGCCAGGATGTTGCTGGGGTGGAGCATTTATAGAGTCATGGAAGTTTACAGCATGGAAACAGGCCCCTTTGCCCCACTTGTCCGTGCTGCCCTTTATTTTTACCACTAAGCTAGTCCTAATTGTCCACGTTTGGCCCATATCCCTCTATACCCATCTTACCCATGTAACTGTCTAAAAGCTTTGAAATGACAAAATTGTACCCGCCTCTACTACTACCTCTGGCAGCTTGTTCCAGACACTCACCACCCTCCGTGTGAAAAAATTGCCCCTCTGGACACTTTTGTACCTCGCCCCTCTCACCTTAGAATCATAGAAACCCTACAGTGCAGAAGGAGGCCATTCGGCCCATCGAGTCTGCACCGACCACAATCCCACCCAGGCCCACATATTTTACCCGCTAATCCCTCTAACCTACGCATCCCAGGACTCTAAGGGGCAATTTTTTTAACCTGGCCAATCAACCTAACCTTTGGACTGTGGGAGGAAACCGGAGCACCCGGAGGAAACCCACGCAGACACGAGGAGAATGTGAAAACTCCACACAGACAGTGACCCGAGCCGGGAATCGAACCCGGGACCCTGGCGCTGTGAAGCAGCAGTGCTAACCACTGTGCTACCGTGCCGCCCCATAAACCTGTGCCCTCTAGTTTTAGACTCCCCTACCTTTGGGAAAAGATGCTGACTATCGAGCTGATCTATGCCGCTCATTATTTCATTTGAGCGATAAGGAGAGACCAGATAGATTTGGATCGTTTTCTTTAGAGCAGGGAAGGTTTGAGGGGGGACATGATTGAGATGTGAAACACTGAGGTGTATGGATAGGGTGGATAGGGAGCAGCTGTTCCCCTTGGTTGAGGGGTCAATCACGAGGGGGCAGAGTTTTAGGGTGAGGGGCAGGAGATTCAGAGGGAATATGAGAAAAAACCTTTTCACTCAGAGGGTGGTGGGAATCTGGAATGCTCTACCTGGGAAGGTAGTGGAGGCCGGAAACCTTAAAACCTTTCGAAACATATTTGGATGAGCATTTGACAACGTTCAAAGATATGGGACAAATGCTGGAAAATGGGATTAGCGCAACTTTAGTGGTAGTTATTGTCGGTGACTCGATGGGCCGAAGGGCCTTTTCTTTGCTGTACAGCCCTATGGCTCAATGACATTGTTGCAATGTCAAAAACCCATCAGCCAAATTGTGCGAAGCAAGCTCCCACAAACAGCAATGCGACAAACAGCAGATAATCTATACTTTCCTGGTGTGCGTTTATTGATATTGACCAGGACACAGGGGATTAACCCACACGCCCTCCTCAATTCTTCTTCCAGTAGAACCAGGGTAACTTTTACATTCACCTAACAGAGCAGACTAGGGCACGGTTTAACGTCTCATCTGAAATACGGCACCTCTGACAGTGCAGCACACCCTCGCTACTGCAGCCGAGTGACAATCTGGACTCTGTGCTCAGACCTCACACATCAGCTTGGTTTGGTTAGTTCCCCTGCTCCACCTCTCGGTCAGAGGGTTGTAGATTTGAGTCCTACCCCAGTCAATTTAGTGCCTAACACAGGCTGATCCTGTAGTGCAACACTGAGAGAGTGCCACACTGTCTGAACTACCGTCCTCTGAGTGAGCTAACATGCTGCCTGCTTGTTGGGGCGTGTCCCGAAACCTCATGGCACAATTTTGAAAAAATAGCTGGTGTTCTCACAGTTCTCTGACATTCTGATCAACAATTACCAACAGAATACTGAGGATTACCACCCCCTTGGTGTTTTAAAGGGAGCTTTACACAGGTAGAGAAAATAGTAAATTTAATTTTAACACAGGCACACGCTAGAGAATCTTATTTTCAAAGTGATGAATGGTATATGGGAAGGCTAAAGGTGCTTGTAATACCGGCCTTACTCTCTGGGTGACAAGACAAGCTGGAAGTTTCTTTAACTAAATGTCCATCTCTTTTTCTCTGTTTCTTCTTCCACCCTGTGGTAAAAATGCAGTAACTTTCCAACGTGTGGATGGAGGAATCATGAGTAATGGAAGGTAAGATAATCCAATGCAAAGATCTCAATTGTTTCAATACATTCTAGAGTATAGTGGCCAAATGGGCAAGTGGTCAGCAACATCGACTATTGAGTTGTGACACAGTGGTGTCATTCAGTCAATGACACTATCAAGGGGTCAGTCACTGACACAGTGACAGGGCCGCACTATTGAGGGGTCAGTCAGTGACACAGTGAGAGGGTCACACTATCGAGGGGTCAGTCAGTCAGTCAGTGACACAGTGACAGGGCCGCACTATCGAGGGGTCAATCAGTGACAGGGCCGCACTATCGAAGGGTCAGTCAGCCAATGACACAGTGACAGGGTTGCACTATCGAGAGTTCACTCAGTGACACAGTGACAGTCAGACCAATAGGGGTTAATCCTGGCTGTAGTGTCACACATTCCAATGAAGTAATCTAGCCTGACTTTGTCCACACCCGTGGGGACACCACCTGAAGGAGCCTGTTTCCCAGGCAGAGTGAGGAGTGAAATAGAGAGAAAATTTTGAAGGGAGTCAGTTTCCATTGCGTTTGGAAAACAGTTAAAACTTGAGGAAGGTGTGTCTTGGAGGGAGTAGGCCAAACCGTTCGAGCTGTTTAATACCTTCCATATGTCAGGAAAGACATTTCAGCCAAAGCTGGTGTTGATTTGTTGGATACATGTTGGCTGCATTAATTAGACATTAGCAAACGAAGATGCTTGAGGTTGCCACTTCACATTGGCTGCCTCCAAATTGCTTTGACTCCCCAATCACACTTAATCGATCACAGAGTTACTGACTCATAGATGATGAATTGGTTGGAAAATGTTTATATGCAATTGCCATACGTTGAATTCAGATTGATGAAGGGATTCCCAGAGACTGTCTCAAAGACCGACAAAAGAACTGGTTGACTGCTCTACCTCCGACACTCTGTAAAACGCAACTCAACACTGCAGTCACCTCCCCATCATCATGTCCTTTTTAAAATATATTCACTCATTGGATGTGGCGTCGCTGGCAAGGCCAACATTTATTGCCCATCCCTAATTTCCCTTGAGAGGTGGTGGTGAGCCGCCTTCTTGAATCGCTGCAGTCCATGCTGTGCAGGTACACCCACAGTGCTGTTAGGGAGGGAGTTCCAGGATTTTTACCCTGCGATGGAATGGTGAGATATATCCAAGTCAGGATTGTGAGTGAGGTGTTGTGAAATAGGAATGTTTGCTGATTGTTGCACCAAGTTCAGCGCCATTCTTCAGATATTGAAGCAGTTCTAAATGCACAAGATTTGCACAATATTCAGGTTCGGGCTGATAAGTGACAAGTTACATTTGTGCCACACAACTGCCAGGCAATGACCATCTCCCCTTGACATTCCCTCGCATTATCATTGCCGAATCCCCCACTGTCAACCTCCTGAGGGGGCTACCATTGACCAGAAACTGAAAAGGGACCCAGCCATATAAACACTGTGGCTACAAGAGCAGGTCAGAGGCTGGGAATTGTGTGCTGAGTAACTCACCTCCTGACTCCCCGAAGCCTCTCCACCATCTACAAGGCACAAGTCAGGAGTGTGATGGGATACTCCCCACTTGCTTGGATGGGTGCAGCTCCAACAACACTCAAGAAGCTCGACACCATCCAGGACAAAGCAGCCCCCTTGATTGGCATCTACCTTCAATATTCACTACCCCCCCCGCCCCCCGGCCTCTGGTGCACAGTGGCATCTACAAGATGCACTGCAGCAACTCACCAAGGCTCCTTCGACAGCAGTTGCTAAACCCACAACCTGTGCCACTTAGACGGTCAAAGGCAGCAGATACATGGGAACAGCATCAACTGCAAGTTGTACTCCAAGCCACTCACCGTCCTGACTTGGAAATATATCGCCATTCCTTCACTGTCGTAGGGTCCACTGGAACTTCCTTCCTAACAACACTGCGGGTGTACCTACACCACACGGACTGCAGCGGCTCACCACCACTTCACAAGGGCAATGAGGGATGTCAACAACTGTTGGCCTAACCAGTGGTACTCACATTCCCTGAACAAATAGTTAAACAAAATTGAGCATTGAGTGTGGCAAGAGGTTGATCCTGGGATATTCCAGATCCGTATTGGGCAATTCCATTCCCGAATGCTTAAACCCACAGAGGCGACTGGGAAGAGTGGGGGAGATGGGGGATTAACTTGGAGAGTTGGTCATGAAATGGTGGCTGGAACTCTTCATCTTCACAACCTGCTCCAACTCTCAACATGCAACAATTCAATACGGTCCCGATCATTTTGAACAGTGTCCAGTATGTTTTATTTGATCCTTCAAATCATATTGGGTGTTGCATGCTGACTGTAGGATGACAACAGTAAGAATTTGCACATATATAGAACCTTTAACCAAGCAAAATATCCAAGCCGCTTCCCATGCTCATCGCCAAATAAACATGGACCCCCAAGCCACACAAGAAGATATTCAAAGATATTCAAACATGAGACCCCAGAACATTAGCTGAGTTTCTGGATGAATAGTCAAGTCTAGCAATAATATCACTTGGTATTATCACCAGACTATTAATTCAGAAACTCAGCTATTGTTCTGGGGACCAGGATTCGAATCCCACAGCAGTAGCTGGTGGAATTTGAATTCAATAAAAAAAATCTCGAATTAAGTCCAGTGATGATCATGAAACCATGGTCGATTGTCAGAAAAATCCATCTGGTTCCCCAATGTCCTATAGGGAAGGGAATCTGCCATCCTTACCTGGTCTGGCCTACATGTGACTCTAGAGCCACAGCAATGTGGTCGACTCTCAACTGCCCTCCAGACAAGGGCAACAAGGGATGGACAATAAATGCTGGTTAGTCGGCGACGCCCATGTCCCACAAATGAATTTTAAAAAGGTCTGGAAAAGCTTGGTCAGAAAGATTGATTTTAAGGAACATCTTAAAGGAAGAAAGAGAGGGAACACCAGAATCTCAGACTCGGACATCAATGATGGGGTGATAAAAATGCAGGACCACAATTTGCCTGATTGGTTGACTTGACTCAGTCTTGTAGGTGAAGCCATCCCCAGTGTAAGGACCTGGTTGAAAAGGCAGGGTGATTGGGGCATTAAGAGGGGCAGCACTCCAACCATTAGGGCATGCAAGTGGAATTTGTTAAGAGATGGAATGACAGTCTTTGACTTGGAGCCATATTTTTAAGTGGCCAAATGATGCCCCCAACAGGCAGAGAGGTTGAAAAATGTTGTTGAAAATTTCTGGAGTTTTTTTTTCCTTCAATTTGCCGGCTTCTCAAATTACAGCAGACCGGGCCTGTTAAATCCGGGTGAGTCCAGTTATCCCTGGCTGGCGGATTCCTGGCCTGCTACCAGCCTGCCTGTAAATGGGAGCAGCAACGGACCCACCGACCTTGGAGACCTCGGAGGAATGGGGAACTTCAATCGAGCCGGTGAGTCATTTGGAGACGGATCTGTGCCGCTTTCTGACTGGCTGCGGTGCTTATCAGGGAATTCCAGATGTGTGGAAAACAAGAGCTTTCCTTTGGGTAATTAACGGGGGAGGAAAATGTGAACATTCTGATCGTCAGGCTCAGTTATGAAGATACTTGGTTCGTGTGCAGGTGTACAACAGCAGAGGTTGCAGAGATTGAACTCGGCATTTAGACATTGAGATGAGCTTAAAAAGATGGGACTCTATCTTGAGATCAGACTTAGAAATTATTGAAATCCTACAGTACAGAAGGAGGCCACTCGGCCCATCGAGTCTGCCCCGACAGCAATCCCAACAAGGCCATATTCCCGCAACCCCACATATTTACCCCGCTAATCCCTCTAACCGACATATCCCACGACACGAATGGTGAATTTACCATGGCCATTACACCTAACCCGCGCATCTTTGGACTGTGGGAGGAAACCGGAGCACCTGGAGGAAACCCACCCAGACACGAGGAGAATGTGCAAACTCCACACAGACAGTGACCCAAGCCGAGAATCGAACCCGGGTCCCTGGCGCTGTGAGGCAGCAGTGCTAACCACTGTGCCACAATGCCGCCCCTTGATCTGACGGAGCAGCACCAGATGATAAAGGGGATAGTTTATTTTCAAGTTAAGAGATTGTACCGAATTAAGTAGGTGAGAGAAGATCACATGTCACAATTTTGGGCTGTGTAAGGCCAGGGTTAGGTTTGATGTCAGGATTTAGGCCTTTACCCAGAGAATGGGCTTTGAACAGGATGCCTGTATATGCAGTGGACACTGTTTGGCAAAATTCTTTCAAAAAACAGCAAAATCTCCTTCTGTTTTTGGGGGGGGGGGGGGGGGGGTGGCGGTTGGGGGGGGGTGTAGGGGATTACATAAGAACTCGGAGCAGGAGTAGGCCATCTGGCCCCTCGAGCCGGCTCCGCCATTCAATAAGATCATGGCTGATCTTTTCGTGGACTCAGCTCCACTTACCCACCCACTCACCATAACCCTTAATTCCTTTATTGTTCAAAAATGTATCTATCCTTACCTTAAAAACATTCAATGAGGTAGCCTCAACTGCTTCACTGGGCAGGGAATTCCACAGATTCACAATCCTTTGTGTGAAGAAGTTCCTCCTCAACTCAGTCCTAAATCTGCTCCCCCTTATTTTGAGGCTATGCCCCCGAGTTCTAGTTTCACCCGCCAGTGGAAACAACTTCCCTGCTTCTATCTTATCTATTCCTTTCATAATCTTATATGTTTCGATAAGATCTCCCCTCATTCTTCTGAATTCCAATGAATATAGCCCCAATCTACTCAGTCTCTCCTCATAAGCCAACCCTCTCAACTCAGCTTGGTGGGTGAACAGACTGGGTGAGTAGTTCAGGAGTTCAGAGCCAGAGCGACCTGGATCCATTTCGACCGCATGAGTAAATTTCAGAGTTTTAGAACCATAGAACAATGGAACATTACAGCACAGAAACAGGCCTTTTGGCCCTTCTTGGCTGTGCCGTACCATTTTTCTGCCTAGTCCCACTGACCTGCACCTGGACCATAGCCCTCCACACCCCTCTCATCCATGTACCTGTCCAAGTTTTTCTTAAATGTTAAAAGTGACCCCGCATTCACCACTTCATCTGGCAGCTCATTCCACACTCCCACCACTCTCTGGGTGAAGAAGCCCTCCCTAATATTCCCTTTAAACTTTTCCCCCTTCACCCTTAACCAATGTCCCCTCGTTTTTTTCTCTCCTAGCCTCAGTGGAAAAAGCCTGCTTGCATTCACTCTATCTATACCCATCATAATTTTATACACCTCTATCAAATCTCCCCTCATTCTTCTACGCTCCAGGGAATAAAGTCCTAACCTATTCAATCTCTCTCTGTAACTCAGTTTCTCAAGTCCCAGCAACATCCTTGTAAACCTTCTCTGCACTCTTTCAACCTTATTAATATCCTTCCTGTAATTAGGTGACCAAAACTGCACACAATACTCTAAATTCGGCCTCACCAATGTCTTATACAACCTCACCATAACATTCCAACTCTGATACTCAATACTTTGATTTATAAAGGCCAATGTACCAAAAGCACTCTTTCCGACCCTATCTACCTGTGACGCCACTTTTAGGGAATTATGTATCTGTATTCCCAGATCCAGATCTTTTTTACCTGATGTTCATCCCTGATTGCCTTGGGGAAGGTGGTAGTGAAACTCATAGAATGGTCACAGCACAGGAGGAGGCCATTTGGCCCCTTGTGTCTGTGCTGGCCCTCTGACTAAGCAAATGCCTTTCCCCTGCTGATTTTCCTTTCTTCAGATAATTATCCGGTTCCCTTTTGAAAACTGTCAATCTGTCTCCACCACACACTCGGGCCGTGCATTCCAGATCCGGACCACTTGCTGTGTGAAAAAGTCTTTCCTTAGCCTGGCTCTGCTTCTCTTACCAGTTCACCATAAACCGGACTCTCCGACTTGTGGCGAATTTAGCCACAATGTGAAGACGTTGGAGAGGGTTCGGGAAGGTTTTATGAGACTGTTTCAGGGGCTGAGAGACTTCAGTTATGTAGAATAGATTGGTGAAGCTTAGATCCTTCATTGAGAAGAGAAGCTTTAGAGGAGATCTGATGGAAGTGTTCAAAAGCATGAGGGGTCTGGATAGAGGAGATAGAGAGAAGCTGTTGCCACTGAGGAAAAGTCAAGTAACAGGGGGCACTGATTTAAGGGTGGCATGGCGGCACAGTGGTTAGCACTGTTGCCTCACAGCGCCAGGAACCCGGGTTCAATTTCTGGCTTGGGTCACTGTCTGTGCGGAGTTTGCACATTCTCCCCGTATCTGCATGGATTTCGTCCAGGTACTCCGGTTTCCTCCCACAGTCCAAAGATGTGTAGGTTAGTGGGATTAACTATGGTAAATGTACAGGGTTACAGGGATAGGGCCGAGGTAAGATGCTCTTTCGGACAGTTGATGCAGACTCCATGGGCCAAATGGCTTCCTTCTGCGCGGTAGGGATATTATGGAGAGGCAAACGAACAAGCGGTGACATGAGGAAGATTTTTTGTTTTACACAGCAAGTTATTCGGATCTGGAAGGCACTACTCGGGAATGTGGTGGAGGCAGTTTCCCTTTCAAAAGGGAATTGGATAAACACCTGGGGTGAAAAACAAAACTGCAGGGTCACAGGGAATGCACTGCTCGAGAGAATGGTGCAGACAGGAGTCACCTCGCTTTGGGTGGGGTGGAGAGGGGATCCATTATGGCGCCAAGATATGGCCATCTTGTGAGACAGTTTGGATGGGGGAGTGCAACGTTAGCTGTCCGTGACTGGCTGAAATGGAAAATAAAAATCAGAGAAGTGGCAGATCAAGGAGTTTGCACATTCTCCTCGTGTCTGCGTGGGTTTCCTCCGGGTGCTCCGGTTTCCTCCCACAGTCCAAAGATGTGCGGGTTAGGTTGATTGGCCAGGTTAAAAATTGCCCCTTAGAGTCCTGCGATGCGTAGGTTAGAGGGATTAGTGGGTAAATATGCCGGGATATGGGGGTAGGGCCTGGGTGGGATTGTGGTCGGTGCAGACTCGATGGGCCGAATGGTCTCCTTCTGCACTGTAGGGTTTCTATGATTCTATGAAGTCCTGAAACATGAGGTGAATAACTTTGTTAATTCTCCCACCTTTCTCCCCACCACTATGATTTTAATTTATGGTGGTAAAAGACCTGAGATAGCAGGCAAGGTAAAGAATGTAGGAGATTCACGGGATTGATTCCAGAGATGAGGGGTTTGTCATATGGAGAGAGATTGAACAGTTCAGGCCAACACTCTCTGGAATTTAGAAGAATGAGGGGAGATCAAATTGAGGTATACAAGATGATAAAAGGTACGGGTAAAGTAGACGTGGAGCGGATGCTTCCTCTTGTGGGGCATTCTGGGACGAGAGGTCATAGTCTGAGGATAAGGGGCAGCAAATTTAAAACAGAGTTGAGGAGAAACTACTTCTCCCAAAGGGTTGTGAATCTGTGGAATTTGCTATCCCAAAGTGCGGTGGATGTTGGGAGAGTGAGTAAATTTAAGGAGGAGTTAGACAGATTTTTAATGGGTAATGGGTTGAAGGGTTATGGGGAGAAGGCAGGAAAATGGGGATGAGGAGCATATCAGCCATGATCGAATGGCGGAGCGGACTCGATGGGCCGAATGGCCTAATTCTGCTCCTATATCTTATGAACTTATCTTATGTGGGAGAGAGCAGGAGGTGAATTGAGACCCAATGGATAGACAACATGAAGCTTGGGTATTGAGGATATGTTAATTGTGGGAGTGGCGAGGGGGAAAAAACACAAGGGAGGGAGGAGTAATTTCACAATTACGGGGCTCCTGAGAGAAAAACAGTTCGAGAGGCAGATGGTGAAATGAATTGAGAGTGGATGAAAGAAAACTAGTCAGTGGGATGGGTAGAGGAACTGGACAAGGGAGCAGTGTTCAGAGGAGTGTCGCATGTAGGCGTATCAATAAATAGGAGATAAGGGGCTAAAATTGCAGAATGAGGAAATCTCCCAATTTAACAACAGCCTTGTTCAACCCCCACCCTGGAATTTCCCTTCTGCCGTACGACATTAATCAGTGCCAGAGTGACTTTCTGGAACAGTGGAGGTGGCCCGGTGGCACAGTGGTTAGCGCCGTTGCCTCACAGCGCCAGGGACCCGGTTCGATTCTGTCCTCGGGTGACAGTAAAAACTGTGAGGAGTTTACACGTTCTCCCCGTGGGTTTCCTCCGGGTGCTCCAGTTTCCTCCCGCACTCCAAAGACGTACAGGTTAGGTGGATTGGCCGTGCTAAATTGCTGGGTTACGGGGATGGACGGGCGGGTGGGGGGTGGGGGGGGGGGGGGTGGATGCTATTTCAGTGAATTAGTGCAGACTCAATGGCCTCCTTCTGCACTCTACAGATTATATGGAGAGTGGGGTTGGGGGAAATCGGCGATAATCTTGCTGAATTGCAGATCAGACTTGAGCTGGCTGGAGGAATGTAGATAGACTGATTGTCCCATTACAACCATGCTGGCCCTTTGATAGAGTTATCCAATTAGTTTCACACCTCCCACTCTTTTCCCATTCCCCTGTAAATGTTTCCTTTTATTTAGTATTTCCTTTAATTAGTACTTATCCAAGCATCTCTTGCATGTGGCATTTGAGTTTGCTCCCAGCATCCTCTGAGCCAGTGTTCCAGATAAATGGGATGTTCGATATTTAACTGCCTTTAACGCCTCTGCAAAGCATCTGAAAATGTTTTTGTCATTCAGAGTGTGACGTTTCTGTGCTGAGTGCACAGCTGTACTGATATAGTGCGTTAACAGGGTAAAACACCCCATTTTGCTAGAAATTTTTAAAATAACTTTTATTCATTAGTGTCACAAGTTAGGCTCACATTAACACTGCAATGAAGTTACTGTGAAAATCCTCTAGTCACCACACTTCAGCGCCTGTTCAGGTACACTGAGGGAGAATTTAGCATGGCCAATGCATCAACTAGCACGTCTTTCAGACTGTGGGAGGAAACCGGAGCACCCGGAGGAAACCCACGCAGACACGGTGAGAACGTGCAAACTCCACACAGACAGTGACCCAAGTCGGGAATCAAACCTGGGTCCCTGGTGCTGTGAGGCAGCTGTGCTAATCACTGTGTCACCGTTCTGCCCATTTGAGCCATTTAAGGAAATATTAGGTCAGATGATCAAAAGCTTGGTCAAAGAGGCAGGTTTTAAAGTGGGTGATAAAGGAACAAAATAAGTGACAAGGCAGAGAGGTTTTAGGGATGGAATTCCCAGGTTTTGGGTTGAGGCAGCTGAAGATACAGCCACCAATGAAGGAGTGAGTAAAATCAGGAATGTACACGAGGTCAGAATTGGAGGGGTGCAGAGATCCTGGAGGGTCCTTGGGCTGGAGGAAGCTGTGCAATGGGTGCAGCAAAGCTGTGTGGAGATTTCAACAGGAGAATAAGAATTGCAAATGAAGCCGGCTGCTGGGGGTGCTGCGATGTGACTCCAGTATTTTCAGTGTTGCTTTTATATCTGAAGGGCGGCACAGTGGTTAGCACTGCTGCCTCACAGCACCAGGGACCCAGGTTCAACTCCAGCCTTGGGTCACTGTCTGTGTGGGGTTTGCACGTTCATAGAATCATAGAATCTCGACAGTGTGGAAGGAGGCCATTTGGCCCATCGGGTCTGCACTGACCACAATCCCACCCAGGCCCTATTCCCGTAATCCCACATATTTACCCTGCTGATTCCCTGACACTAGGGTCAATTCAGCTCTGGAGCACCCGGAGGAAACCCACGCAGACATGGGGAGAATGTGCAAACTTCGCACAGACAGTGATCCAAGGCCAGAATTGAACCCGGGTCCATGGCACTGTGAGGCAGCAGTGCTAACCACTGTGCCACCGTGCCGTCTCTCTCCATGTCTGCGTGGGTTTCCTCCGGGTGCCCCGGTTTCCTCCCACAGTCCAGCGATGTGTGGGGGAGGTGGATGGGCCATGCTAAATTGCCCCTTAGTGTCAGGGGGACCAGCATGGTAAATACATGGGGAGATGAGCATAGGGGTTGGATGGGATTGTGGCCGGTGCAGACTCAATGGGCCGAATGGTCTCCTTCTGCACTGTAGGGATTCTATGATTCTATAATGATTCTGTGGATCGTAAAGGGCACTCAGCATAAACAGATGGATCCAAAGGGTCCAGAGGAGGTTCACAAGAATGATCCTTGGAATGAAGAGCTTGTCGTATGAGGAACGGTTGAGGACTCTGGGTCTGTACTCATTGGAGTTTAGAAGGATGAGGGGGGATCTTATTGAAACTTACAGGATACTGCGAGGCCTGGATAGAGTGGACGTGGAGAGGATGTTTCCACTGGTAGGGAAAACTGGAACCAGAGGGCACAACCTCAGGCTAAAGGAACGATCCTTTAAAACAGAGATGAGGAGGAATTTCTTCAGCCAGAGAGACGTGAATCTGTGGAACTCTTTGCCGCAGAAGGCTGTGGAAGCCAGGTCATTGAGTGTCTTTAAGACAGAGATAGATAGGTTCTTGATTAATAAGGGGATCGGGGTTACGGGGAAAAGGCAGGAGAATGGGGATGAGAAAAATATCAGCCATGATTGAATGGCGGAGCAGACTCGATGGGCCAAGTGGTCTAATTCTGCTCCCAAGTCATATGGTCTTATGGATCCCACAGGGCAGTACTTGTATATCATCCCCCCGGCGGCTGGTTCATGGACTGCATCTGTCCCAGTGACACGTTAGTGCAGGGTGACACGTTGATTTTTTGAGTTGGATATGTATCTGTTTACAGCCTTTCCAACAGGTCACTGACCAGCTTCACATTTCTCTCTCTCTCTCTCTCTGTCTCCCTCTCTCTGTCTCTCCTTCTCTTCTCTCCCACCCCATCCCCTCCCTGTGCCTGGATGCCCCACGCAGCAGGTCAGGGGGAGAAGTCAGGTACTATGCTCTCTGACAGTGCCATTTACAGTAGCATCGACGTCACCACCAAGACCAGCTTCAACAGCCCGGGTCAGATCACCCAGGCCACGCCGTATGCCACCACCCAACTCCTGCACTCCAGCAGCATCCAAGAGCTAGCCGTGGATCTCCCCGACCCCCAGTGGAAGGCTTCCATCCAACCGAAGCCGGACTTGACCGGCTGTGGTTACTCGCTACCGGATCAGAGCAAGTTTAATAACGGTGAGTGAGAGGATGGTACCACCTGAGGTAAGTCCAAGCTGGCTCCGCGCACTGGTTCAGTTGACAGACAAACTAAATGCCTTTAATTGTACCTTAAAGAGGGAGTGTCACCATCGGGACCTTAGTTTTATTGAAAATAAAAAAATCAATTCAACAGATTTCTAATTGGATTTTAACATCCTCTTCATGTGAATATGAGCTTTCTGGTTGAGTTTAGATTAATCTACCCACCTTCTCCCCATATCCCTCAATCCCACTTTCTCCCCATATCCCTCAATCCCACCTTCTCTCCATACCCTCAATCCCGCATTCCCCCAATCTCACTACTGTTCAATGTTCTGTTATTTATTTGAACACTCATTAGGGTTGTCCTTACCCAAGATTTATTGTGTACTGTTTGCAGGTTAATTGAGCTTAGTGACACAGTTCAAGCCAGATGGTCTTAACAGAAAGTAACTATTAAATGTAGAATTAAAATTAAAGACAAAGAGAAATTGAATTGTTGCAGCTCCGATTGTGGAATTATTGTGAGATATTTATCAAAGTCCATTAAGGATGACTTACATTTGCATAGTGCCTTTAACAGTAAACATCCCAAGTCCTCGGAACCATTATCAAACAAAAATTCACAGCGAGACATATCAGGTATTTGGCCAGGCGACCAAAACCCTGCCCGAAGGAGGAGGTTTTAAGGAGCATCTCATACAACAGGAGAGAGAGAGAGAGCGGTGGAGATTCAGAGTGTCTTCCAGAAGAAAAGAAGGGCAGAGAGAGTTAGTGAGAGAATTACAGAGTCAGGTACGGACATCTGTGCTGGAATGATTAAGCTCTGACGAAGGGCCATCTAGACTCGAAACGTTGGCTCTATTCTCTCTCCACACAGACGCTGTCGGACCTGCTGAGGTTTTCCAGCACACTCTGTTTTTGTTGTGCTGGAATGATTAGCGACCAGGATTGGAGTGCAAAAGGTTGCAGGGTGGGAGGAGGTTACAGGAAGAGGAAAGTGGTGGGGGGAGAGGATGAGGCCATAGAGGGATTGGAACTCAAAGGTGAGGGGTGAGATTCTCCAGCCTCCCAGCCGTGTGTTTCCCGCCAGCAGGTGGAGCATTGTTCTCTGGAGGTGGGATTCGCTGGTCCCGCTGCTGTCAATGGGAATCCCCATCGATGTCACCCCCACCTCTCCCCGGAGGTGCGCTGCCGGAGGGACCAGAGATTCCCGTCGGTGTGAACGGTTGGAGAATTCAGGCTGGGAATTTTCTGATGGAGACATTTCCGATGTAGGTCAGTGAGCACAGAGGTGATAGGGGAACTCTTCTCCTGAGTAAGGACATGGGCAGCAGAGTTTGGATGACCTTAGGTTTTTGGAAGGGGAAATATTGGACTCCTCTGATTTCTAGCTGCCCAGATGGCGATGAAGCAGGTGGAATAGTCTCCACAGGGCAGTTAGTTTTGATGCTGAATGCTTTGAAATTACCTTCAAATGTTGTCTGAATGAGACTGAACGAGAGGTCACCCGATGGTGAGATTCACTTTTTAACCTCGCGAGCATTTTATATTCTTTTTCCCCTCAAAACCTCCGCAGCAGCTGCATTAACTGCATGTCCTTGCATGTGCTTGTGCCATGTGCTAAACACCTGATGCCACTGTGACTTTTACCCTTTGACCTTTAGCCCTGCTTTTCATCCCTGACTACCGATTGGCTGAGGGATTGTCTAACAGAATGCCTCACAACCATTCTGAGGACTTCAGCACCTCCAGCTCCCACAACAGCTCTGAAAGAAGTCTCTCAGGTTTGTCTGCGAAACTAACACCATACCCTCTGCCCTGCCGCGAACAGGTTTGGCAACGCGTTACTGAGCATGCTCCAAGGTATGACAAACTATTCCTTCTGCACTATCCTAATCTTGTCCAAGAGGTGGGACCTGTGGGAAGATGTTATGCTGAAAGGTTTGAAGTATTTTTCGTTGAGGAACCTGGTTTAAAAACCCAGTACTGGTTGCGGATTAATTTGGCTTCCGTGCAGAACAGGTCTAACCTGTAACCACCCCGGAACATCCCGAATCATTTTCCTGCAAAATTCACTGCGCACTGTTTAAACAAATTGAACCAACTTCACAAGTGATGTTTTTAAAATGATAACTCGTAAGCATCAGAATTCAGGAGACTGGACACATATCCGGGAGAGTGAAAAGCAATGAGTAAACAACACCATGGCAACAAGAATATAAACTAGAGGGAGTTTTAATCTTTTTCCAAACTGGACCCTACCAGCCTTAGGAATATTCAACAGACAGTATAGAGGGAACTTTACTCTGTATCTAACCCCGTGCTGTACCTGTCCTGGGAGTGTTTGATGGGGACAGTGTAGAGGGAGCTTTACTCTGTATCTAACCCCGTGCTGTACCTGTCCTGGGAGTGTTTGATGGGGGACAGTGTAGAGGGAGCTTTACTCTGTATCTAACCCCATGTTGTACCTGTCCTGGGAGTGTTTGATGGGGACAGTGTAGAGGGAGCTTTACTCTGTATCTAACCCCGTGCTGTACCTGTCCTGGGAGTGTTTGATGGGGACAGTGTAGAGGGAGCTTTACTCTGTATCTAACCCCATGTTGTACCTGTCCTGGGAGTGTTTGATGGGGACAGTGTCGAGGGAGCTTTACTCTGCATGCAATGTGTTTTACCTCGCCAGGGTGTGCTTGATGGGATAGCATAGAGGGAGCTTTACTCTGCATGCACTTTATTTTGTAGCTGCATTAAGATTGTCTGAAGTAGCAATGTTCATTATCCTCACGTTTAGTGAAAACTCTCTGGAACAGGAAAGGATGGTGTGCAACATCTTGTGACATGTGTCAGCATTTATTATATAAATCAGTATTTGTGTACAACCGATAAATATTTCCCAATTCCTGGCACTGACAAAGACAGTGTTCCCATGTGGTGATTCCTACTCTGCGACACTCCTCAACCCCCTCTCCCCCCGCCTGTCCCCTCCACAGCCCAAACCCACTGTATCTTCCTTCAGGGTGGCACAGTGGCACAGACACTGCTGCCTCACAGCGCCAGAGACCCAGGTTCGATTCCCGGCTTGGGTCACTGTCTGTGCGGAGTCTGCACATTCTCCCCATGTCTGCGTCGGTTTCCTCCCACACTCCAAAGATGTGTAGATTATGTGAATTGGCCGTGCTAAATTGACGCTTAGTGTCTAAAGATATGTAGGTTAGATGGATTAGCCGTGGTAGATGTGGGGTTACAGAGATAGGGCAGGGCAGAGGGCCTGGGTAAGATATTCTGTCAATCGTCGGTAGAGATTCGATGGGCCAAATGGCCTTTTCTGCATTCTATGATTTCAGTTAGCCTGTACAAGTTGCACGGTCCACTTCTCCTGATTATCACTCATACCTGGACCATTCCCCGTTTTCCCATCAGTTTCTCCTCCTGACCATCTCAATCTGTTCATTATACAACCGAAAAGCCCCTGAGAATATTGCAAGCACTCAGACAGCATCTGCACAGAAAGGAAACAAACAACTTAATGTTTCAGATGGGTCAATTTGTCAAAAGCGGTCTTGCCTGAAACACCAACCTACCTCTGCCTCCACAGATGCTTTCTGTCTGGCTCACTGCTTCTCTGTATGTTCATTCAGCTTTCCAGAGTTTGCAGAATTTTTTAGCACCCAGCTCCACCCACCCTCCCCCTCCGCCCCCAGCTTTGTGCCTCCCCCTTTCTCTTTTCCCAAATCTTCAGCCTGCAGTGAATCTGCAGCCCATCTCACATCCTGCCCATTTTGGTTCACAGAGGAATGGGAGGAGGCCATTCAGCCTTCGTGAGCCTATTCTGCCAAACAATTCGATTGTGGATACTCTCCACCTTGCTGTTTTCGCCCTTCCGTCCCTTGCTAAACAATAATTTCCGTTTTGAAGCTTTTATTTGACACCCCGCCCCCAACTCAACAGCCTTTTATGGGAGAGAGTTCCAGGTTTGTGTAGTCCGATGCTTCCTGACATCACCCTTGATTTAATTTTAAAGTTACGATCCGTTCTTCTGGACTCCCCGTAACAGAAGAAATAGTTTATTTCTCTCTCTCTCTCACTCTCTCTCTCTCTCTCTCTACCTTAATGGATCCTTTAATCATATTAAATATCTCAATTAGGTCATCCCTTAACCTTCTACACTCAGGCAAATATTCATCTACATTGATGGTTTCTATTCATTAATCACGTCTCTCATGCACTTTTCTGATGTTATCCTCGCCGTCTTTCTCTCTTGCATCCGCCGTGAATTTCACTTCAAAGAACAAAGAACAGTACAGCACAGGAACAGGCCCTTCGGCCCTCCAAGCCTGTGCCAGTCACGTTGTCCTATCTAGACCAACTGCTTATATCACTCTATTCCTGTTTGTTCATATGCCTATCAAGATAAGTCTTAAATGTCGCTAACGTATCTGCCTCAACCACCTCACTTGGCAGTGCATTCCAGGCCCCCACCACCCTCTGTGTAAAAAACTTCCCCCGCACCTCTCCACTGAACCTTTCCCCCCTTACCTTGAACCCGTGCCCCCTTGTAATTGTCATTTCTGCCCTGGGACAAAGCTTCCAAGTGTTCACCCTATCTATACCTCTCATAATTTTATAAATTGAGGTCGTTCCTCAGTCTCCGTCTTTCCAGGGAGAAAATTCCAGTTTATTCAACCTCTCATAGCTAATACCCTCCATAGCAGGCAACATCCTAGTATGGAGGGTACTTTTCTGTACTCTTCATCTGAAACTCTGCTGCCAGTATCTTAATTCACGCAAGCTCCCTTTCACCCATCAACCCCGATGTTCACTGACCTAACAGCGGTTCCCGAGCAGGCAGTGCAGAGGTTATCAAATTCTTATCCTTGTGTTTCAAATCCCTCCATGGCCTTGCCCCTCCCTGTCTCTGCCATCCCATCCCACCCCACAACCCTCTGAGATATCAGCGCTCCTCACGTTTCAGCCTTCCATGCCGCCCGAGTTTGATCGCTTCACCGTTGGCAGTCATTGGCTTTGGCTGCCCAAACCCGAGGCTCCGGAATTCTCCCCTCGAAACATCTCTGCCTCTCTGTCGCTCCCTGCTAAAAACCAGGAAATCTCCTGATGTGACTGACTGCCGAATTTTATCTGGCAATGCTCCTGTCCAGCACCTTAAGATATTTTACTGTGTTAAATGTGCTGAAGCTCCAGTGGCTACTTCACTATCTCTTTCCCACCCACTCCTCCCCCGTACAGGTTGGACCATCTGCTTTGTCCTCACCCCACTTTCCTCATCGTCAGCCCTGCTAAAAACCTCCTTGATTCCTTCCCTCACCCCCTCACTCCCAGCTCTCCTTTTTAACCTTCTACAGCTGAGCTGTTGCTATCTGATTGTCTCGTTACCTTAGGGGCGGCACGGTGGCACAGTGATTAGCACTGCTGCCTCACAGCGCCAGGGACCTGGGTTCAATTCCGGCCTTGGGTCACTGTCTGTGTGGAGTTTGCACGTTCTCCCCATGTCTGCGTGGGTTTCCTCCGGGTGCTCCAGTTTCCTTCCACAGTCCAAAGATGTGCGGTTTAGGTTGACTGGCCATGATAAATTGACCCTCGTGTCAGGGGGATTATCAGGGTAAATATGTGGGGTTGTGGGAATAGGACCTGGGTGGGATTGTGGTCAGTGCAGACTCGATGGGCCAAATGGCCTCCGTCTGCACTGCAGGGATTCTATGATTCTATCTCTTTCCTCAACATTGTTGGCGTAACTTCTTCACTATCTCTCACCCCATCCATTCCTGTCACACAGTCCTCACCTGTTCAATCTTGAATCAGAAGGTCATGGGATGCCTGTGACAAGCGGAGTCCCTTTGTTCCATTAGCATGGTTGGTTTGAGTATGTTTAGTCACTAATAAATCCAGTAGGGAACACAGCAGAAACTTCCTTGTCCAGAGAATGGTGATAATATGGGACTGCTTTAACGTGTGACAGTTCTTCAGCATTAACAGTCTGCTACTTCACCGTTATTCAAGGGTGTGGAGATGGACAGGCCTTTCCTCCACAGCCAGCCACCTCCTCATACCCCCTTTCCTCCACCCCTCCACCCTCAGCCCCAACATCAAGAGCTCGTTTGTTGTCCATGTGTTACCATGTCCAAGATTGGGAAGGTCGCGACTTTGTCTTCTTTCTGACCACATTCTTCTACCTCACTTCATCGTGGCCATCTTCTGACACATCTCCTGGACAGCAATGTGGTTGACTCTTAAATGCCCTCAGGGATGGGCAATAAATGCCCAGCCAGTGACACCCACATCCTATGAACGGATCAAAATAAAACTCACCTCAAGATATTTGATCTGTACCCCACTCCACTCTGGACCAAGCATCTTCCCTTCCACCAATGAGCTGCTGGTTCCCTCTCACCCGCTATCACTTGTAGTGATGAAATAGACACCCAAAAATTCATTCAACTGGAAGAGAGCCTTTCCTTCACCTATTTGGGCTCTGTTTGAAATAGAAAGGAATTCAAATCAAACTGTACAAAGTATAGAATCATAGAATCCCTGCAGAAGAGGCCATTCGGCCCATCGAGTCTGCACCAACCCTCTGACAGAATATCTTACCCAGCCCCCTCCTCTCAGCCTTATCCCTGTAATCCCATACATTTACCATGGCTATTCCATTTAGCCTCCACATCTTGAGGCAGCAATGGGCAATTAAGCATGGCCAATTCACCTAAGCTGCATACCTTTGGACTGTAGGAGGAAACCGGAGCACCCGAAGGAAACCTAAGCCGACACAGGGAGAATGTAGAAACTCCACACAGACAGTGACCCAAGGCGGGAATCGAACCCAGGTCCCTGGCGCTGTGAGGCAGCAGTGATAACCACTGTGCCACCGTGTCACGGACAATGACCATCTTGAAGAAGCAGTCACCGCAGGGAGAAACAGATACTCATTGAGTTCCAAGACCATTCAGAGAAGATCTGCCTTTTTCCCCTGAGGTTGAATTCATTCACTCCTGTTCGGCAGAGTGCAGGTGCATGTTCTTCCCATATCTCCCCTATCTCGGGAGCTGTTGAATCTCTCCAGGTCATTGAGTGTCTTTAAGACAGAGATAGATAGGTTCTTTAAGTTTATTTATTAGTCACAAGTAAGGCTTACATTAAGACTGCAATGAAGTTACTGTGAAATTCCCCCAGTCGCCACAGTCCGGCGCCTGTTCGGGTCAATGCACCCTAACCAGCACGTCTTTCAGAATGTGGGAGAAAATCGGAGTACCCGGGGGAAACCCACGCAGACATGGGGAGAACATGCAAACTCCACACAGACAGTGACCCAAGCCGGGAATTGAACCCAGGCCCCTGGCGCTGTGAGGCAGCAGTGCGAACCATTGTGCTACCGTGCCACCCCCAGTGAAGTGAGGGTTGTTCTTGATTAATAAGGGGATCAGGGGTTATGGGGAGAAGACAGGAGAATGGGGATGAGAAAAATATCAGCCATGATTGAATGGCAGAGCAGACTCGATGGGCCGAGTGGCCTAATTCTGCTCCTATGTCTTATGGTCTATGGCTGTCTGGGGTATCTCTTCACAGCCACCATCCGCCCACCCCGCTGCATCCCCCCGCCCCGCTGCATCCCCCCTACCTTGCCCTCCATGCCAAGTGATACAAGTGGGCAATTAGAAAGATCGCAACAAGGCCTGACCTTCTTCTGCTGGTGCTTAGCTCACTGATCACCTGCTCAGACATGGGTGCAGAATTCATGGGTGGGACTTGAAGATCCCGTTGCCTGCAGGGGCGGGGCTGGAAAATGTGGCAAGCTACTCGAAACTCCATCGATTCCAGCGGGGTCGTGAGATCCAGCTGGCAGGAGGGACCGTGACATTCCAGCCCATGGAACTGCATCCCAACCTGATCCAGGACCTTGAGAAGTGGAGGAGCCAGGATAAGAAACCAAGAAAAATAATAGGGAAATTGGGTGGAAGAAAAGCATGTGGCAAGAAAGACAGGATTGAACGGGCTGGCGCGAGGAAAAGAGAAGATTGAGGGTGACCTGATAGAGGGCTTCAAAGATATGAAACGGTGACCTAGAGATGGTTTCACTTGTGATATCAGAACGGGGGTTACTAACATACAATATTCACCAATAAATTAAACAGGGAGTTTGGACAAATCTTCTTTACCCAGAGAGTGGTGAGAACGTGGAACTCGCAGGTAATAGTTGAGGTGAACAGCATAAAAATGTCTAAGGGAAACTAGATAAACTTGAGAGGGAAAGGAATAGACAGATATTTTGGTGGCTTTAGATGAGGCAGATTGGGAGAATGCTTGTGTGCATCGGAAAGTGGCCTGTTTCTGCACTGGAAATACTTCCTAAAAAGACCATTCAGTCTAGCTGGAGGGCAGCCTCTCTCCTAGCTTAGTGTCTGAAAAGTTCATTGTTCCATTTCGCTGGAGTGTGATGTAATGTCTTGTGAAACTTCGCAGGTGGCAAAAGTGGGAAGAAGAAGAAAAACAAAAGCAGCGTTAAGCCGCATAAGAACGCAGGCTCCAACTGGTCCAATGTCCCACTGCCCCCTCCGCCAGTGCAGCCGCTACCCGGTACAGAGCTGGACCACTACATCATGGACCACCATGAAAACGGGTAAGATGTTTCTTTCTTGACATTTCTCCCCTCAGCCTGCCTTGAATCTCACTCCACACTGAGTTAAGATGAGTTGACCTTTTTGAGGATTGGGCCTTGCAATCACTGAAGCACCGGCCCGATTCAGCCAATTGCTTTTATTAGCCTCCTGGACTTCACATTTGAGTTGGACAATTTCAGACAAGGAACTCTCTCCTCCAGTGCGACTTTTCTTTTGCCGAATGTCAGCCTTGCATGTTTTTGCTTTTAATTTGATTTGATTTGATTTATTATTGTCACATGTATCAGTATACAGTGAAAAGTATTGTTTCTTGCGCACTATACAGACAAAGCGTACCATTCATAAAGAAGGAAAGGAGAGAGTGCAGAACGTTTGTTAGAGTCAGAGCAAGGGTGTAGAGAAAGATCAACTTAATGCGAGGTAGGTCCATTCAAAAGTCTGATGGCAGCAGGGAAGAAGCTGTTCTTCAGTCGGTTGGTACGCGACCTCAGACTTTTGTATCTTTTGCCCGACAGAAGAAGGTAGAAGAGAGAATGTCTGGGGTGCGTGGGGTCCATAATTATGCTGGCTGCTTTTCTGAGGCAGCGGGAAGTGTAGACAGAGTCAATGGATGGGAGGCTGGTTTGCGTGATGGTTTGGGATACATTCACGATCTTTTGTAGTTTTCTTGCAGTCTTGGGTAGAGCAGGAACCAGGTTCTCTCCCTTAATAAATAAACACCCTCCTTGCTTTGGCTGAATGCAATGATGATTCACCAACTTAACCATTGAGAAGCCGTGGTTTCAGGGCTTACTCATGGAACACCCGGCCACAGTCCAACTTCACTGTTTCTGACACACCAACAGAAAATGTCCTGCAGGAGTGTCAGGGTGGCACAGGTGAGAACAGAATGTGTGTGGACTGGAGCAAGGTAAATGTAACGTTGCCATCATCCCAGATACCGTAGGCACTGACTGGTGGTGATTTAACCTGGGGATCACACGCCTCAGGCAAGGGACAAGGTTGAGAAGGCAGAACTTTTATGAATAATTCATGTGGGACTGAAGAACAACTCGAGGGGTTGACTGCATCATTCAGGCAGTACTGATGGAATGCCACACTACCGAAGATGTCTCTTTTGCCTGGGATATTCAACCAAAACCTTGGATAACCTGTAAAGCTGCCATATAAAATCTCACATCCACTGTTCTCAAAGTTGCCTGTGCCCTGGACTATGGTGACTTTATCTTTATCTTACTTCAGTCACACCCATTCTGTTGCCACCTGCGCCACTCTTGAAACTGCTAGAGGGCATTTCTCAGTTTGTCAAAAACAAGTTGGACTGAAGCAGGATGTTACATGTGTGTTTGACTGTATCAGTGTCGAGGGAGCTTTACTCTGTATCTAACCCCGTGCTGTACCTGTCCTGGGAGTGTTTGATGGGGACAGTGTAGAGGAAGCTTTACTCTGTATCTAACCCCGTGCTGTACCTGGCCTGAGAGTGTTTGATGGGGACAGTGTTGAGGGAGCTTTACCCCATATCTAACCCTGTGCTGTACCTGTCCTAGAAATCATAGAAACCCTACAGTGCAGAAGGAAGCCATTCGGCCCATCGAGTCTGCACCGACCACAATCCCACCCAGGCCCTACCCCCACATATTTTACCCGCTAATCCCTCTAACCTACACATCCCAGGACTCTAAGGGGCAATTTTTAACCTGGCCAATCAACCTAACCCGCACATCTTTGGACTGTGGGAGGAAACCGGAGCACCCGGAGGAAACCCACGCAGACACGAGGAGAATGTGCAAACTCCACACAGACAGTGACCCGAGCCGGGAATCGAACCCGGGACCCTGGAGCTGTGAAGCAACAGTGCTAACCACTGTGCTACCGTGCCGTCCTGGGAGTGTTTGAAGGGGACAGTGTAGAGGGGGCTTTACTCTGTATCTAACCCCATGCTGTACCTATAGCAGTGCTGTACCTGTACACCCACAGTGCTGTTAGGGAGGGAGTTCCAGGATTTTGACCCAGTGACAGTGAAGGAACTGTCCAAGTCAGGATGGTGAGTGGCTTGGAGGGGAACCTCCAGGTGTTGGCATTCTCATGTTTCTGCTGCCCTTGTCCTTCTAGATTGTAGACATCATGGGTTTGGCAGGTGCTGTGAGAAGAGCTTTGGTGATGTCCCTGCAGTGCATCTTGTAGATGGTACACACGGCTACCACTGTGCGTCGGTGGTGGAGGGAATGAATGTTTTTTGGAAGGGGTTCTGATCAAGCGGGCAGCTTTGTCCTGGATATGATGAGCTTCTTGAGTGTAAGTGAAGGGAGGCAAGTGGAGAGTATTCCATCACACTCCTGACTTGTGTCTTGTAGATGGTAGACAGGCTTTGGGAGTCAGGAGTTGAGTTACTCGCCACAGGATTCCCAGCCTCTGACCTGCTCTTGCAGCCACTGTGTTTATGTGGCTGGGTCCAGTTCGGTGCCTGGTCAATGGTAACCCCCAGGATGTTGATAGTGGGGGATTTAGCAATGTTAATGGTTCTGAATGTCAAGGGGAGATGGTTAGATTCTCTCTTGTCAGAGATGGTCATTGCCTGGCAATCGTGTGGCACAATGTCACTTGTCTTCCCAAACCTGGATATTGTCCAGGTCTTCTTGCATTTGGACATTGGCGCAGTGTAGAGGGAGCTTTACTCGGTCTCTAAGCTGATGATCTCAGGATGAATCAGGTAAACCTCACAAGTCATTTCAGAGTTAATGGAGAGTTTGGCTATTTGAGCATAGAAACAGCTGCAGGTACTAATTCCTTGTTAGTAGAATGCGCCAGTCACTCTCTTTCCTGATATCAGTCTGATCCAACACACTCCCGGGTAAGGAGAACAATGAAGTCATGATCTTGCACTGGAGTTATTAAAGTTTCACAAAGTCTATGAGCCAAGTTTATAATCAAATTGGTGTAATCTGCACGACCAGCGGTCTGGTGTGTGTGTGTGTGTTGCTTCACTGTAATGTGTTCTTTATGTAACTGTGCAAAATTATATTAGTTGTCCTGGCAACTCCAGTTACTAAGAAGACTAATGGAATCAGTAGGATTGGCAGAGAGTGCCAGCGGGACTGGCCGTCTTTGCCATCTCAAACCCTCAACCAGTTTATCCTTTCCAATTTCCACATCTCTGACATCTCTTAAAGCTGACCGCACCAAGTCCTGTATAACCGAGGAACAAAAGTAAGAATTTTAAAGCTGAGTACTGTGTGCAATTCTGGTCACCCTATTATAGAAAGGATATTATTAAACGAGAAAGATTTACATCGGATGCTACCGGGACTTGATGGATTGAGTTATAAGGAGAGGCCGAATAGACTAGGACTTTTTTCTTTGGAGTGTAGGAGGCTGAGGGGTGACCTTATAGAGGTCTATAAAATAATGAGGGGCATAGACAAGGTAGATAGTCAATATCTTTTCCCAAAGGTAGGGGAGTCTAAAACTAGAGGGCATAGGTTTAAGGTGAGAGGGGAGAGATACAAAAGTGTCCAGAGGGGTAATTTCTTCACACAGAGAGTGTGAGTGTCTGGAACGAGCTGCCAGAGGTAGTAGTAGAGGCGGGTGCAATTTTGTCTTTTAAAAATCATTTGGACAGTTACATGGGTAAGATGGGTATAGAGGGATATGGGCCTAACTTAGTGGTTTTAAACAAAAAGCGTCATGGACAAGTTGGGCCGAAGGGCCTGTTTCCATGCTGGAAACCTCTATGACTCTATCATAGAACGTCTGAAATACGAAGGGGAGGAAGTTCTATTACAGCTAAGTTTAAGTTTATTTATTAGTGTCACAAGAAGGCTTACATTAACACTGCAATGAACTTACTGTGAAAATCCCCTAGTCGCCACACTCCAACAGCTGTTTGGGTGCACTGAGGGAGAATTTAGCATGGCCAATGCACCCTAACCAGCACATCTTTGGACTGTGGGAGGAAACCGGAACACCCGGAGGAAACCCACGTAGACACAGGGAGAACGTGCAGACTCCACACAGACAGGGACCCAAGCCAGGAATCGAACCCGGATCCCTGGCGCTATGAGGCAACAGTGCCAATTACTGTGCCACCATGCCACCCAGAACTCTGGTTAGGCCCCATTTGGAACATGACATGTGGGTCTAATTGAATAGATCTTTCAAAGAGCTGGCACAGACACAATGGGCCAAATGGCCTCCTTTAGCTCTGTGAGATGTTATGACATGCTGAAAAAAGTCACCGCAGTAAGCATGTGAAAGATCATGGCTTGAGGGTCTCGACAGCTCCATTGCTTTGCAATGAAAAAAGATCGCTTGATAATTGAATAGAAACCTCAGAATTTGTTGATTCTCAATTCCAGTGATTCAATTACCCAAAGTGTATTTGTGTTTAACCTTGGCAGCAATGAATAGGGGGGGGGGTCACTGACTAAAGGCTACTTAATATTTGGGGCGACTCATTCCGATAATGCTTCAATTAAACTCCATCCTGCAGTCCCATCACCTCAGCTTCACATGCAGCTCAGTAAATTAGGATTCTCCCAGCTTGTAAATTTTAATTACTTAACTAGAGAATATTCCACAAGACTAGGGTGTTAAATCAAAAACAGAAAACTGCAGATGCTGGGAATCCAAAAAAGAAGCTGAAACTGCTGGAAGACATTTATGACACTTGCAGACTGGGCGAAAAATCTGCAAATGTTTTTATTCATTCGTGGGACATTGGCATCGCTGGCTCGGCCAGTATTCATTTCTCATACCTAGTTGCCCTTGAACTGAGTGGCTCACTTGGCCACTCACTTAGCAGGGGCGGCACGGTGGTACAGTGGTTAGCACTGCTGCCTCACAGCGCTAGGGACACTGGTTCAATTCCGGCCTCGGGTCACTGTCTGTGCCGAGTCTGCACGTTCTCCCCACGTCTGTGAGGACTTCCTCTGGGTGCTCCAGTTTCCTCCCACAGTCCAAAGATGTGCTGGTTAGGTTGGTTGACCATGCTAAATTGACCCTGAGTGTCAGGGTAAATATGTGGGGTTACGCAGATAGAGCCTGGTTGAGATTGTGGTCGGTGCAGACTCGATGGGCCGAGTGGCCTCCTTCTGCACTGCAGGGATTCTACAAAGAACAAAGAACAGTACAGCACAGGAAACAGGCCCTTCGGCCCTCCAAGCCTGTGCCGCTCCTTGGTCCAACTAGACCAATCGTTTGTATCCCTCCATTCCCAGGCTGCTCATGTGACTATCCAGGTAAGTCTTGCATTTCAGGGGGCAGTTGAGAGTCAACCACATTACTGTGGCTCTGGAGTCACATGTAGGCTAGACCGGGTGAGGACAACAGATTTCCTTGAAGGACATCAGTGAATCAGGTGTTTTTTTCCAAGAATTGATGATAATTTCACAGTTTTCAGTAGATTCTTAATTCCAGAGATTTTTTATTGAATTCAAATTCCACCATCTACTGTGGTGGGATTCGAACTCAGGTCCCCAGAACATTGTCTGAGTTTCTGGATTAACAATCTAGCAATAATACCACTAGGCCATTGTCTCCACTCAATGTCGGCAAGCGTGAAGTTGGATAGGAAGAATAGGAACCGATGTACTCCTTGGAAAGTTAGTATCTAAGTCAAGTAGAGACACAAAATAATCTGGGAGTGCAGATCCCCAAATCACTGAAAATGGTGACACAGGTTAGTAAAACCCTTAAGACTCTTAAAACCCAACTCTTTGCACCAACACTTTGAAAAGCTTTCAAGCACCTTTCGTAATGTCTATCAGCTTCGGCGGATCAGTGTCAAATTTTGTTTGATAAAACGCGAATGGAGTAGGGATATTGGGGTAGGGCCTGCTTAGGATTGTGGTCGGTGCAGACTCGATGGGCCGAATGGCCTCTTTCTGTACTGTAGGGTTTCTATGATTCTATGAATGTCCTGGGGAGTTATTACTATATTACGGATGCTACGTAAATGCAAGCTTTTGTTGCAGCTGATATCTTTACTAATGATTGTTCTCTTTCTCCATCCGCATCCTCCCCCCCCCCCCCCCCGCGCCCTTATCCGATGTCAATCGTAGCTATGACAGCGATGGCTGGTGCCCCCCGCCCCCCGTGAAGAGCTATCTGCACCAGGGCATGGAGGATGAGCTGGAGGAAGAAGACGATCGCGTGCCAACCCCCCCGGTCCGCGGAGTGGCCTCCTCGCCCGCCATCTCCTTTGGCCAGCAGTCCACAGCCACCCTCACTCCCTCCCCCCGCGAAGAGATGCAGCCCATGCTCCAAGCCCATCTGGATGAGATAAGCAGGGCCTACCACTTCGATATATCAAGACAAGCCTGGTAAGTCTGGAACATTCTGGAGAGAACATGCACCGAAAAGATATTGACTGCATCCATTGCCCATTCTCTGAGGCTAGTAGAATGGGCAGATAAATGGCAGATGGAATTTAATGCACAGAAATGAGGTGATACATTTTGGTGGAAGGGATAGGGAGAGGCAATATGCACTTCATGACATAATTTGGACTTTCTAACACAGTTCTAAAGAGTGAGCAGGGACAGTGAGACCTGGGTTTCATTGCGTGGGTCTTTCAAATTGGCGAGACATATGGAGAGAGTGGTTTCCAAAGAAAGTGAGATCTTTGACTTCATACATAGAGGCATTGAGAACAAAAGCATGGAGATTATTCTGAACCTGAGTGTCACACCTAGTTCTAGAACCATAGAACTGACAGTGCAGAAAGAGGCCATTTGGTCCATCGAGTCTGCACTGACTCTCCAAAAGAGCATCTAAACCAGGCCCTCCCTTCCGCCCTATCCCCATAACCCTGCACATTTGCCCTGACTAATCTACCCAACCTACACATCTTGGGACACGAAAGGCCAATCCACCTAACCTACACATCTTTGGACTGTGGGAGGAATCCCACGCAGACACGGGAAGAACGTGCAAACTCCACACAGTCACCCAAGGCTGGAATCAAACCTGGGTCCCTGGTGCTGCGAGGCAGCAGTGCTAACCACTGTGCCATCCTAGAACAGGGCTGTTACTTTTTGTATCCTGACTGATATCTATGCCTTAATCAACACTGGAAGACGTGCTGTGGGAGGGCTGGAAAATCCCTCCCAGTATATGATTGAAAGCTCAGTCTCTCTGATCTCTGCTGCCAATTTCACAATGTTTGTTTACACAAGTTAAGTGGTTAACAGAGTTTGTGTTTTTTCTTTTTAGTACTTTAAAGGGTCCAGATGATTGACACTTTTATTAGTTTGTAGTGAAATGGCCTTTTCCAACACAGGAGAAAATTATGAATGGGTTACTTGTTTTCAAGCTTTTTCACATACATTCTGTTGTCACCTCAGGGTTCCTTGATTCTAGGCAGTGTAAATGGGTCAATGGACATGGAAGTGCCATAGCTTGGCAGGAGGGGCCAGGGCGGTGGGTGGAAGGGCATGGATAGCATGAATGGGGTACGAGGAGTTATTCGAAGGTGAGAGGTTGTGAGAGGTGAGGGCCAGAGGGGCTTTGTGCTTTAATTTTAAGTGGGACGAAGTTCCACACCTGATAGCCCCTGTGGCTGCCACCAAACTCTTTCCAAGTCAACCGGTCCAACTTCAGCCCGCACCTTCCCCCAGCACCGCCGCCAATGAAGATCTTGCATTTCTGGCACTCTCTCCCAAGACTCCGGAATGTTCCTGATTCTCACTGTCTGCCTCAAGAACGTAAACATGATGTGGAGATGCCGGCGTTGGACTGGGGTAACCACAGTAAGAAGTCGCAGTAAGAAGAACGTAAATCCAGGTCTGGATCTCGGATTGCTCATTCATGGAATTACACATCATGTGCAGCTCAGATACGGCTCATTCAGCCCAATTGGTCCATGTGAGCGTTTACACGGAGGGATAAATAATGCCCCTGGACACTGGGGAAAACTCTACTCTGAGATAGAATATATAGTAACTTAAACTGATTATCCCTGAACAGGGAAGTTTAATTAACTGCCTGAACCTAAAGTGTGTAACAGAACATGGCTATCTAAGGCCGAGATCTCAACTGTGCAGATTTTAATTCACTAATGCAGACCATTAAGTTGGTAACTGTGATTACGCAGCATTATGCTGCCTGCAATTATATTTTTTTGTGCAGTGTAACCTTTAGTTTGCACAGATTAGATTTTATTAGCGTCTTCCTGAAAACCAAATTACTGCTCCTGAACTAGAACCAATGTTGTTGCTACTCAATGGCCTGTGTCTGTCGAGTGAGGCTTTTTAAACCGCTAGGCCCATTAATGACCTCCTTTGTGTTTACTAACTCTGCGCAGAGGGAGAAACAATTATCATATTATCACACAGCGCAGAAAGAGGCTATTCAGCACACCTTCATAAAATCCCTACAGTGCAGAAGGAGGCCATTCGGTCCATCGAGTCTGCACCGACCACAATCTTACCCAGGCCCTACTCCCATAATGCAACATATTTACCCTGCTAATCCCCTGACACGAAGGGTCAATTTAGCATGACCAATCCACCTAACCTGCACATCTTTTGACTGTGGGAGGAAACCGGAGCACCCGGAGGATACCCACGCAGACACAGCGAGAATGTGCAAACTCCACACAGATAGCGACCCGAGGCCTGAATTGAACCCGGGTCCCTGGCGCTGTGAGGCAGCAGTGCTGCCAGTGTAAGCTCTTTGAAAGAGATGTTCAATTAGCATGACCTCGCCCGGTACATTTTCCTGTAATAACTATATCCTTTCATCTCTGATCATTTAACATGGCATCAAGATTATTCCGATACAATAGGGTATCTGAACTGGCACAATCTGTGGGCCAATTGCACGGCTTTGCAAACATCTCCGATTCAATGTCCTTAATTTTAACGTCGATATATTATTTGCAATGGCTATTTCCACTTGCAGTCTTCATTTTAAGAAAGTTGTATTTGTGTCACGAGGTATCACTTTGCTCCATTTTATCTACGCTCTTACAGGGACACCACTATCTGCCAAGAATACCCCCACCAATCTCACCAACCCTTGTCTGGCTGCCCTTATGTGTGGCACCTGCTTCCGATCCAATCTCGAGGCTGTGTTCTTTTTTCATTTATTTGTGGGACATGGGCGTCGCTGCCTGGTCAGCATTTATTGCCCATCCCTTGTTGCCCGAGGGGCAGTTGAGAGTCAACCACATTGCTGTGGCTCTGGAGTCACATGTAGGCTAGACCAGGTAAGGACGGCAGATTTCCTTCCCTAAAGGACATTCGTGAACCAGATGGGTTTTTCCGACAATCGACAATGGTTTCATGGTCATCAATAGATTCTTAATACCAGATTTTCTTTTATTGAATTCAAATTCCACCTTCTGCTGTGGCGGGATTCGAACCCGGGTCCCCAGAACATTAGCTGAGTTTCTGGATTAATAATCTAGCGATAATGCCACTCGGCCATCGCCTCCCTATTTCTTCCACACTCTCCTACAGCAGGGGTGTGAGTGAGCTGAGGTAATAGGAACTGTGGGGCCTTTGCTCCAGGGCCCCACTCCAGGCAGGCATCCCAAAGTAATTGGCCTCATACGTAACTGTAATAGATCGAGGGCGACTCGATGTAGCTTGAATCAACAAAGGCTGTAATGCCAAATAAAGAATAATAGATATACAAGGTCAGGTTAAATTACAATGTGACTGCTCTATTCGACTACCTAAATCGATTGGCTGAGCTTTCCAACTTGACAATCCATAGGATCAGCACCGATCACTTGGCCCTTGGGAAACACCCCCCTCTAAAAGGGCCAGGCTGTTACAGGAACAGACAGCGATGGTTCCATCTCTCAGGAAGGTCCCAGAAGTGGTGGGCGGCAGGGTTGCCAACTCCTCCAGGATTTTCCTGGGGTCTACAATCTGTTAGGACCCAGTAAGGTTGCCAGGTGTTCCTGGAGGTTTCAGCAGATGACCTGCCAATGCCCCACCAGTTGGCCACCTCCCTGTGCCACAACCAATCGGATAGGAAACAGATTCTTTAACATCCTATTAATATATGTTTTAATTCTCTCACAAGATGTGGGTGCCATGGGCAAGACCTATCCTCATTGCCCATCCCTAAATGCCCTTGGGAAGGTGATGGCGAGCAACCGTCTTGTCAACTGAGTTGACTTGAATGGAATTGATTTATTATTGTCACATGTACTGGGTTACAGTGAAAGGTATTGTTTCTTGCGCACTACACAGACAAAGCATACCGTTTATAGAGTACATGGAGGCAAAGGAAAGGAGGGGAAAGAATGCAGTGTTACAGTTACAGCTAGAGTGGCGAGAAAGAGGGGTTTATTTATTTTCATTAGTGTCGCAAGCAGGCTTACATTAACACTGCAATGAAGTTACTCTGAAAATCCCCTAGTCGCCACACTCCGGCGCCTGTTTGGGTACACGGAGGGAGAATTTAGCACGGCCAATGCACCTAACCAGCACGTCTTTCAGACTGTGGGAGGAAACCGGAGCACCCGGAGGAAACCCACGCAGACACGGGGAGAACGTGCAGACTCCGCACAGACAGTGACCCAAGCCCGGAATCGAACCCGGGTCCCTGGCGCTGTGAGGCAGCAGTGCTAAGCATCATGCCACCGGGAGGGCGTTTAAGAGTCAGTCACTTATGTTCAGAGGCACATCGAGGCCAGTATACCAATCCAGTAGTTCCATGCTCACTGTTACTCACTTTTTAATTCTAGATTAATTTAGTTAGCTGAATGAAAATGGTCTGACTACAATGACGAAATGTGTATGAATTCATGCTCAGCTGGTATTGCCATGAGGTTACCGCCTCCACACGTTATAGTGTTAGTGGAACAACCTTTACCCCCATCTCTAACATTTTAAACACTTGGATGGAAATGTTCAGAGAAGATGATAATAGAACAATTTTGTTTAACCCCACCGATAATTTCTGTCCAGTATTTTGCCTGCACCACTTCCCTGGGAATTAACCTTCGACTCCTGTTGAGTTCAGGAAGGTTGGTAGCCCTAGAACCCGACACAACCTCAACCTCAACAACTTTCCAGAAGGTTCTGACTGACTCATATCATTGGAGTTACGGCAGGGTGTCCAGCAGAACCCTCCCGCCTAGATAATTCATGGTCTCGCTGTTTAGGATGGATTGTGAAGGATGGCTGTGGAGAGGCAGGAGGGGTACTCAGCGAAGGTCTGGACCTTGAGGAAGTTGGGCCGGTTGACTTGGAAAGAGTTTGGTGGCAGCCACAGGGGCTGTCGGGTGTGGAACTTCGTCCCACTTAAAATTAAAGCACAAGGCCCCTCTGGCTCTCACCTCTCACAGTGCTGAAGGAGGCCATTCGGCCCATCAGTTCTGTATTGACTCCCGCCCTATCCCTGTAACCCCACACAGTTACCATGACTAATCCTCCCCACCTATACATCTTTGGACACTAAGGAGCAATTTAGCATGACCAATCCCCCTAACCTGCCCTTCTTTCGAGTGTGGGAGGAAACTGGAGCACCCGGAGGAAACCCACGCAGAGATGGGGAGAATGTGCAAACTCCACACAGACAGTCACCTAAGGCCGGATTTCTCGGAATCACAGAATTCTACAGTGCAGAAGAGGCCCTTCGGCCCATCGAGTCTGCATCGATGCATGAAAGGCCCTGACCTGCCCACCTATCCCACTTGCCAGCACTTGGCCCATAGCCCTGAATGTTATGATGTGCCAAGTACTCAGCCAGGTACTTTTTAAAGGATGTGAGGCAACCCGCCTCCACCACCCTCCCAGGCAGCGCATTCCAGACCGTCACCACCCTCTGAGTAAAAAGGATTTTCTTCAAATCCCCCCTAAACCTCCCACCCCTCACTTTTAACTTGTGTCCCCTCGTAACTGACGCTCTGGTGAATCTCCTCTGCACCCCCTCCAGTGCGACCACGTCCTTCCTATAATGTGGCGACCAGAACTGCACACAGTGCTCCAGCTGTGACCTCACCAAAGTTCTATACAACTTCATCGTGCCCTCTCTACTTTTGTAATCAATACCCCGATTGATAAAGGCGAGTTGTGCTGTATGCCTTTTTGAACCTGAGTCCCTGGCGCTGTGAGGCAGCAGTGCTAACCATTGTGCCGCTGTACCGTAATATTGACAGGAAACACCCTCACGCCTGTCTATCCTGTGCCACACAACAACATCTTACAGACATTCCAAACCCCACTCCTGGGACAGATGGAAAAACGTATTAAAAAAGAAAACAGGCTATTGGGGGAATAAATGGAAAATTCCTCTCTGACCCCATTTGACGGTTAAACAGAGGGGGAATCACTCTGGACTATAGCAGTAAAAGATGGAGAGGGAGAGGATTTCAGATGTCCAGTTAATTCTTTCAACATCTAACTGCACAGTTCCATCCTCAGCATGTACCAACTCCAAAAGTGAGTCCATATCACTCAAAATTGAAATAAAATCAAGAAATAACAGGAGGTGAAGATGCAGGCGTTGGACTGGGGTGGGCACAGTAAGAAGTCTCACAACACCCGGTTAAAGTCCAACAGGTTTATTTGGAATCACAAACTTTCAGAACGCTGCTCCTTCATCAGGTGGTAGCTATGATGTGGAGCTGCCGGCATTGGACTGGGGTGGGCACAGTAAGAAGCCTCACAACACCCGGTTAAAGTCCAACAGGTTTATTTGGAATCATGAGCTTTCGGAACGCTGCTCCTTCACTCACCTGATGGCTCGTACTACCAAATAAACCTGTTCGACTTTAACCTGGTGTTGTGAGACTACTTACTGTGCCTTCATCAGATGAGTGATAAAGGAGCAGTGCTCCAAAAGCTTGAGATTCCAAGAAAATAACAGAAACTGTGTTTAAGGGAGCGTTGGGTTCGTATAATGATACTTTTGCTCTTTATGATGGCTTTTTTCTCTTTCCTACTGCAGGCAGATGCAAGGAAACTCTCTCCCTCCTCAGGCCCCGGCTCTCCCCCTGGGCTACATCTCTGGCACATTAATTTCAGATATAGAGACGGACTTGCCTGATGAGGATGAGGAAGAGGAGGACGAGGATGCATTGGAGATGGCCAGGCCTCTGAGGGGAATAGCACACACTCCAGGCTCCAGCCTGGACAACCTAGATAGCTCAGTGACAGGTAAGCGCATCCTCCCCCCTGACGAAAGGTGTGGGGCGAAGATTTAGCCCATTGCCAAATTGAATGGGCATCCAGGAAATGTGGATTTTTGATTCGGTAATTACTGAGATGTGGATTTATTTGTTTCTAACTCTTTCTCTACAGGAAGAGTTTTGCAATCCTCCGTGGTTCTCTGGTGGGGAAGGGGCCCATTAAAGTCCCTGGGTATCCTTCCCACCGCCTTCTGACCCACCCTCGATTCAGCTGAGGCCTCTCAGTGGCCATTTATTGACCATTGGAGGCCAGCTGCCCCTCAATTTGGACTCTGTGGGAGGAGTTCAGGACCGGGGAGAAGGCTGGTGGGCCACCTTGCTCGGGTGGGTAAGTGGAGGTGCGGGAGGGGCGGGGGTTGGTGGCACCTCCCTCAAGAACCCCCTTTCCAGAGTAGGAACGACCCCTGCCTTCTCTCCCAATGCCAGCCCCTGGCCGATACTCGCTCCCCTGTGACATCCCCATCAAGGTCCCCCACCTCCCATCCCTAACTGTTAGACAATTCCCCACCCCCGCATTCACCTGGTCCTAGATTCCGAGACTCTGGGGATCACTTGTAGTCTCTCTCCCCTCTGGCAAACCAGATTATCTGGCAGCCTGAGGCGGGACTCAGGCCGATGTCCTGCCTCTGGCTAATTAATATTTCATTGTGTTGTAAATGGCTGTGGGGCTGGTGTGATTGGTAGGATGCATTTCCCATTGATCCCTTGACTAGTGGGGCATGAGCTTCCACCATCCAAAGTATCCTGCCCCATAATTGGGCGGCATGGTGGCACAGTGGTTAGCACTGCTGCCTCAAAGCACCAGGGACCCGGGTTTGATTCCTGGCTCGGGTGACCGACCTCCTGCATCTGCGTGGGTTTCCTCCGAGCTCCTGTTTCCTCCCAAAGATGTCCGGGTTAGGTTGATTGATTGGCCATGCTAAATTGACCCTATTATCAGGGGATTAGCAGTGTAAATATGTGGGGTTACAGGAATAGGGCCTGGGTGGGATTGTGGTCGGTGCAGACTCAATGGGCCGAATCGCCGCCTTCTGCACTGTAAGGATTCTATGATTTTATGATGCGATGATAATTCTACCTCTCCATCGCTGGTTCTCCACCTCTATCACATTCTCTATCTCTCTATCTCTCCCTACCTTGCTAATACCTTTCTATTTGTCTATTTATCTCTCAATCTATAAAGTTTATTTATCAGTCACAAGTAAGGCTTACATTAACACTGCAATGAAGTTACTGTGAAATTCCCCTTGTCGCCACACTCCGGTGCCTGTTCGGGTCAATGCACCCTAACCAGCATGTCTTTCAGAACGCGGGAGGAAACCGGAGCACCCGGAGGAAACCCACGCAGACACGGGGAGAACGTGCAAACTCCAGACATACAGTGTCCCAAGCCGGGAATCGAACCTGGGTCCCTGGCGCTGTGAGGCGGCAGTGCTAACCACTGTGCCACCGTGCCACCCATACCTCACCCTCTGAAGGTGTTAGTGGTTCATTGGATTGCACACTCACTTCTCACTCAGAGAGTTGTGGATTCACAGTCTTGAGCACCCTAGCTGACAGTTCGGTGTATTACTGAAGGAATGCTGCAGTGCCTGAGGCGCGACCTTTCAGATGAAAATTTAAACCTCTGCATCCTTCGAGGGGGACATTAAAGATTCCACGAACACTGTTTCAAGGGAGAGTTCTCCCCAGTGTTGTGGGCTAAAATTTATTCCCCCAGTCAACAGATTATCTTGCCATTTATTTCATTCCAGTTGTTGAGATCTTACTGTGAGAAAATTGGTTCCATTCAAATCTTTTCTTAATTCATTTATGGGACACGGGTGTCGCTGGCTGGGTCAGCCTTTATTGACCCTCCCTAACTGCCCTTCACTTCAGAGGATATTTGAGAGTCAACCACATTGCTGTGGATCTGGAGTCACAAGTAGGCCAGACTGGCATGGCATATTTGGACACCCCGCTAAGAACATTTTCCTTCCCAAAAGGAACCAGATGAGTTTTTGCAACAGTCAACAATGCTTCCCTGGTCACTGATTGATTTCTAATTCCAGATTTTTATTGATTTCAAATTTCACTACCGACCGTAGCGTGATTTGAACCCAGGTCCCCAGATTTTGCCCTGGGTTTCTGGATCACTGGTCCAGCTGGGACTGGCAGATTGTCTTACACTCAGGGAGGGGAGGTGGGGGTTCTTGATGGGGATGTCACAGGGTACGGGGTAGGAGCTGGCCTTAGGGGAAGAGGCAGGGGGTAGTACAATGGAAAGGGGGTTCTTGAGGGAGATACAGTGGCATGGTGGTTAGCACTGCTGCCTCACAGCGCCAGGGACCCGGGTTCGATTCCCGGTTTGGGTGACTGTGCAGAGTTTTGCACGTTCTCCCCATATCTGCATGGGTTTCCTCCGGGTGCTCCGGTTTCCTCCCTGGTCTGGTTAGGTGTATTGGCCATGCTAAATTCTCCCTCAGTGTACCCGAACAAGGGCCGGACTGTGGCGACTAGGGGATTCTCACAGTAACTTCATTGCAGTGTTGATTTAAGCCGACTTGTGACACTAATAAATAAACTTTTTTAAAAACAGTAACAATACCACCACATCACTGCCTCCCTCAGTGACAAGCACTGAGGGGAATCTGGAGAGAATGATGATGACTCAGGGCTGACTTTTCCAAGTGTCAGGAAATCATTCATTCAATCTGGGTTAAAAATCTGCAATTAATCTGCAAATGCAGTAAAACTCTCCCAGCTGTGGTCGGCTCTTTGAGATGATGACAGAATGAGGACGGCTTTGCTGCTGTACACACCCTTCCTCCCAGCCTCACACCTGTCATCCGAAAATCAAAACTCATCACACAACAGTAGCCTGACTTTATATAGCGCCTCAAACGTAGTAAAACATCACAAACTGCTTCACAGGATGGCATGGGGGCAAACAGTGGTTTGCACTGCTGCCTCACACTGCCGGGGATCTTATAGAGGTCTATAAAATAATGAGGGGCATAGATTAGCGAGATAGTCAATATCTTTTCCCAAAGGTAGGGGAGTCTAAAACTAGAGGGCATAGGTTTAAGGTGAGTGACGAGAGATACAAAAGGGTCCAGATGGGCAATTTTTTCACACAGAGGGTGGTGAGTGTCTGGAACAAGCTGCCAGAGGTAGTAGTAGAGGCGGGTACAATTTTATCTTTTAGAAAGCATTTAAGCAGTGACATGGGTAAGATGGGTGTAGGCAGATATGGGCCAAACGCGGGCAATTGGGACTGGCTTTGTGGTTAAAAAACGGGCGGCATCGACAAGTGGCGCTGAAGGGCCTGTTTCAATGCTGTAAACCTTTATGACTCTAAGACCCAGGTTCAATTCCAGCCTCAGGTCACTCTGTAGAGTTTTCATGTTCTCCCCGTGTCTGTGTGGGTTTCCACCGGGTGCTCTGGTTTCCTCCCACAGTCTGAAAGACGTGTTGGTTGGGTGCATTGGCCGTGCTAAATTCTCCCTCAGTGTCAGAGGGATTAGCAGGGTTTGTGGGAATAGAGCCAAGGTGGGATTGTTTTCGGTGCAGGCTCGGTGGGCCGAATGGCCTTGTTCTGCATTGTGGGGATTCTACGATCAGAAAAATACCGACGATGAGATGTATTAGAAGACTATAAAGCACAGGTGACCAACAATTTACTTGATGAGGTGGGTTTTTCCAGAGTGAATAAAAGGAGGAAAAAGAGGGAGGGAGATGAGGAGGTTTAGGGTGAGGGATATTCCAGAGCTCAGAGTTCAGGTAACTGAAGACAAGGTCACCAATGGTGAAAATACTAAAATCGGGAATGCACAAGAGGTCACAGATGGAGGGATTGATCAGAGTCTCTGGTTTTCAGAGGCTCTGGAGGAGATCTGGGATGTTTGTCCTGGTCAGCCATGCTTGAGGCAGAGTACAGCCTCTCATGCTGTGGCCCCCGCCGCCTAGCGACCTGTTCCAGCAATAAACTAGCATTGGAAACATATATTGCTCATGCCTTGTCTGCCTCATGTGCCACTGGGCATGGAAGGGAAAGGAGGTGGGGCTGGAGCAGGTTGGAGAGATTGGGAGGGGCCAAGCGGAATTTGAACATCAGGATAAGAATTTTAAAATCAAAAAAAGGCTGGAAGCCAGAGAACCTCCATGGGTGATGGGGTCTTGGGGCAGGTTAGGATAAGGGTAGCACTTTTTGTTTAATTCAGATTTACAAAAGGTGCAAGATGGGAGGCCGATCAGGAGAGCATTGGAATAATTGGGCGGAATTTTATAACCTCGCTTGCCCCAAACCCTTAAAATCCGACCCAAAGTCAACGGACCTTTCTATGGTCCGCCCCTTGCATGCTCCGTTTCCTGTGGCGGGCGGGAGGGTAAATTTCTGGCCATTGAGTCTGGCGGTAACGCTGTCTGGGTGACAGTGGGGAAGGCACAGATTCGGGCTACTCTGATTTGTCAGGGTCTTTCACTAGTGGCGTTGTCTGCCCGCTTCGAGAGTTGACCATTCAAGCCAGATGGAGAGTGGTGTTCAGGAATATCTCGAAGGCATCCACCCCACCATCTTCATCATCCTCAGTGTCCCCATTGATGCGCGATTAATCCACTCGGGAGGCTGGATCGTACCCGAGAAATAAAGGCTTTTATTAGCAACAAGAATAAAGCATACTGCTTAACAATACAATCCCAGACTAAAGGGTCACTAGGAAGTGCAGTGACCTTTATACTCCTATAGGAAGGCGGAGCCAACCGGAGTGTACCACAGAACAATGCCAACAGGTGGAACACCCCAACCCTAACCCCAACAGTAACAAGAGTAACATATGTACAAGTACCCATAGTGATAACCATCTATGGTTCACCACACCCAGTAAACATCAACATAAAGGATTCTGTTAGTCTGGCTGAAGATGTTTGAGTGCGAGCCTTGTAGAGTCCGTGGTACCCGGCATAGGTTCATCAGTGCCAGAGGGAAATAAATAACTGGACAGGAAATGAAGCGAGAGGCAGATTTTTCAATTGTGCAGAATTTGCTCAAAAAGGTCTTTGGTGTTTCCAAGGCCAGTGGAATTCACACTGTCCATTGGCTTCCAGTTGGCCATGTTCAGTTGTCTCGGCAGGTTCTGTATGTAACCAGTAGCCGCCGTATGCATTGTGTAAGTCTGGAAGAGGCAATTTGAGGAGATATAAAGATCAATAAGTCTGATTAGTTTCTGTGTGTGTGAAACACATCAACCCCCTCTTCACTTAACATTCATCACCACCCCCCCCCCCCCGCCCCCCCCCGCCCGCCCCTCCGCCTCTCCACACCACCTCCCCACAACCTCAGCCCCCAACTCCTTGGGCAAAAACAGGACCTGCCAGAAATTGTAGGGATTGGACTTCTGAAATTTGGGTCCTGGCGTTATCTCCGTGTATTCAGGGGACAGAGAAGGTGGAGCTTTATTCTGTATCTAACCCCGTGTTGTAACTGTCCTGGGAGTGTTTGATGGGGACAGTGGAGAGGGAGCTTTACTCTGTATCTAACCCCATGCTGTACCTGTCCTGCGAGTGTTTGATGGGGATAATGTAGAGGGAGCTTCACTCTGTATCTAACCTCATGCTGTACCTGTCCTGGAAGTGTTTGATAGGGATAATGTAGAGGGAGCTTTACTCTGTATCTAACTCCATGCTGTACCTGTCCTGGGAGTGTTTGATGGGGACAGTGTAGAGGGAGCTTTACTCTGTATCTAATCCCGTGCTGTACCTGTCCTGGGAGTGTTTGATGGGGACAGTGTAGAGGGAGCTTTACTCTGTATCTAACCCCGTGCTGAACCTGTCCTGGGAGTGTTTGATGGGGGACAGTGTAGAGGGAGCTTTACTCTGTATCTAACCCTGTGCTGTACCTGCCCTGGTAGTGTTTGATGGGGGACAGTGTAGAGAGAGCTTTACTCTGTATCTAACCCCGTGCTGTACCTGTCCTGGGAGTGTTTGATGGGGACAGTGTAGAGGGAGCTTTACTCTGTATCTAACCCCGTGCTGTACCTGTCCTGGGAGTGTTTGATGGAGACAGTGTAGAGGGAGCTTTACTCTGTATCTAATCCCGTGCTGTACCTGTCCTGGGAGTGTTTGATGGAGACAGTGTAGAGGGAGCTTTACTCTGTATCTAACCCCGTGCTGTACCTGTCCTGGGAGTGTTTGATGGAGACAGTGTAGAGGGAGCTTTACTCTGTATCTAACCCCGTGCTGTACCTGTCCTGGGAGTGTTTGATAGGGACAGTGTAGAGGGAGCTTTACTCTGTATCTAACCCCGTGCTGTACCTGTCCTGGGAGTGTTTGATGGGGATAATGTAGAGGAAGTTTTACTCTTTGTCTAACCCCGTGCTGCACCTGCATTGATAATGTTCAAAGAGACAATTTAGACGTAGTTTTGTTCTGCATTTTTAAACTGCATGGACCAGTAGCAACCAGGAACGATTAAATGATATGAATCATGGTGTCAAAGTGCTGTTAAAACCCAACAAAAGGAAGCTCGACGAGTTAAGGGACAAGGTTTTCTGAGCACATTATCTGATCAGGCAGACAAACTATCTGAGAGTCTTGTATAGTTCCGAATCATGCAGTGTCATCCTCCCCTCTGAAAACACTCTCAGTCCAAACTCTTCAGAGTCACAATGAGTCACAATGTTCACAGACTGAAGGATCTTTGCAAATATTACACGCTTGTTAAGGAAGACATAGAGGCTCCATTTTATCTCATAAAAATGTTAATATGGCAATTAGCCGAGGCATAATGGTAGATGTGCGTGCTCCCTGTTGGTTAATGGATCTGGGAATGCGCATTCATGGATCAGGATACTTTTAGCCTGAATAGGTGCCTGAAAAAAATAGATGGGCGATCATAAATTAATTTTACTATCAAAGATGTAATCAAGTCTCAGTGAGATACCGTTTTTATCCTGGCTTTTTATTGTTCAGGTGCTGTTTGTTGAAAACGTTTAATATCCTAGTTAAAGTCCTCCTGTCGTGAACAGAATTAATTTCAATGTACATGCAAATGCCTTGATTAGAGATAAGCGCTTAAAGACCCAAAGAGCTGTCTTGAGTGTTCCGTTTTGCGGAGCTCGTGTGACTGAATGAACAAGCTGACTGCTCCATCCATCATCTGTTCTCAGTCTGGCTAATCTCAGTCAGGGAGCACAAAAGGAGGCCATTCGGTCCATCCTGGCTGTGTCAGCCTTTTGAAAGAGTGATCCAGTTAACAAGACACCTCCTGCTCTCTCACCACAGCACAGCAAATCTTACCTGTTCCGGTTTCTGTCCAAAGGCCTTTTGGAAGTTCCTACTGAATAATCCACCCTTTCAGGGAGTACATTCCAGGCAGTGTCACAGAGGAACATATCTCCCCACGCCCCTGTTCTGCTTCTTCTGTTCATCACCCTAAACATGTGTCCCTCTGGTTAGCGACCCTGCTGCCAGTGGAAACACTTTCTCCTTCTTTACTCAATCTAAATTCCTCATAGTTTTCCACACCTCTATTCCAGCTCCTCTTACCTCCCCGCTGCTTGATAGAGAACAGTCGCAGCTGCTCCAGTCTCCACACACCACTGAGGTTCCTCATCCCAAGTTCCATTCCAGTAAACTTTTGCAGCCTCTCCAAGGTACAATAGAAAGAAAAAAAAATGTGTTTATACAGCACTTTATCCAACCACTGGATGCCTCAAAGTACATAAGCTAATGAGGTATTTCCCTCAGCACTGACCCTCTGACAGTGCAGCACTCTCTCAGTACTGACCCTCTGACAGTGCAGCACTCCCTCAGTACTGACCCTCTGACAGTGCAGCACTCCCTCAGAACTGACCCTCTGACAGTGCAGCACTCCCTCAGAACTGACCCTCTGACAGTGCGGCACTCCCTCAGAACTGACCCTCTGACAGTGCGGCACTCCCTCAGTACTGACCCTCTGAAAGTGCAGCACTCCCTCAGCACTGACCCTCTGACAGTGCAGCACTCCCTCAGCACTGACCCTCTGACAGTGCAGCACTCCCTCAGTACTGACCCTCTGACAGTGCGGCACTCCCTCAGCACTGACCCTCTGACAGTGCAGCACTCCCTCAGCGCTGACCCTCTGACAGTGCAGCACTCCCTCAGCACTGACCCTCTGACAGTGCAGCACTCCCTCAGCACTGACCCTCTGACAGTGCAGCACTCCTTCAGTACTTACCCTCTGACAGTGCAGCACTCCCTCAGCACTGACCCTCTGACAGGGTAGCACTCCCTCAGTACTGACCCTCTGACAGTGCAGCACTCCCTCAGCACTGACCCTCTGACAGTGCGGCACTCCCTCAGTACTGACCCTCTGACAGTGCAGCACTCCCTCAGCACTGACCCTCTGACAGTGCGGCACTCCCTCAGCACTGACCCTCTGACAGTGCAGCACTCCCTCAGCACTGACCCTCTGACAGTGCAGCACTCCCTCAGCCCTGACCCTCTGACAGTGCAGCACTCCCTCAGCTCTGACCCTCTGACAGTGCGGCACTCCCTCAGCACTGACCCTCTGACAGTGCAGCACTCCCTCAGTACTGACCCTCTGACAGTGAAGCACTCCCTCAGTACTGCCCATTGAACAAAGGCCGCAATGCAATGACCCAGTTACCCTATTTTCAGCAGCGTTGCTTGAGGGATAAATATTGGCCCCGGAGACCAAGAGGACCTCCCCTGCTCTTGTTCAAAATTGTGGCCATAGGATATTTAACATTCACCTTGTGAGGGCAGCCATTGTATAATGTCTCATCTGAAAGATGTCACTCACAACAAAGCCCTGGTTCCTCCCCATACCCACTCAACCTTGGTTATTCGTTCAAGTTCCTAGATTAAGACTTGAGCCCACAGTCGCTTTTTCAAAAATACGTAAACCCCTAAGCATGCGTGAGCAAGCGCCACTGAGGCCGAACATTGGCAGTACAGTTGGCCCAGTGCGCCGGAAACTGCGCCAAACTCCACACAGTGTGTGCCACCCGGGTCTAACCGGCACCACCTCTGGCCCTGGGATTGGGAAACATCTTTCCCCATCCTCCATCTGCTCCGGTCGGAATCCCCGACTGTGTGAATTGAAATGCGAGGAGTTAGCTTTGAAACTGGAGAGGTGCATCGCCCAGGAAAGCAGCACACGGGTCTGAAAGAGCGATTGCAAAGCAGCATCTTGTGCCGCTGCCGGGTGTGTGTGAATGCTCCAACTGTTTGAAGTTTGATATGTATTTTTTCAGGCCGAGTAGCCAATGTCAGATTGGGTTTTTGTTTTTAAATTAAATTCCCCAAAGCAATTGTGCGGCCCGTGATTTGACATTGTGTAGCAGGCATGTGATGATTTCACAGAGCTTGGGTTTCACCGCTGTTTCTAACCCTGCATTCTGCTCCAATTAAGTCATTTTCTTTCCACTTTCACCTGATGTAAATATATTTTAAAGGTACATATTAACGCAGTGCTGGCTTTGTGAAAAGGACCAGAACTCTTTTGTTTTGCCTGCTTGCTGCCTTTGCTGTTTTTGTCTCCAGACCCTGTCTCGTTTCATTTCAAAGTAGGACATTGCCCCTCCAAACTTTAACCCCTAACTTGTGACCTCCTCTGCAGATTCTGTCTCAATTTGTTCTCCCTCTCTCTCTCTCTCTCGCTCGATGCTCCCCACTTGTCCTCCCATGCTTGAGTCTAGAATGAGGATCTCGGGGGCACAATTTCAAGTGAAGCGATCTCCCGTTTAAGATGGGGGATGAAGAAATTCTTCTCTCAAAGGGTTGGCGGTTTTTGGAACCCTCTTCCCCAGGGAGCAGTGACGGCTGGGTCACTGAATATATCCAGGGCCGCATTAGACAGATATCTGACTGACAACGGAGTCCAGCGTTATGGGACAGGCAGGAAAGTGGAGTTAAGATCACAACCTGATCAGCCATGACCTCATTGAATGGTGGTGCAGGACCAAGGGGCCGAATAGCCTACATCTGCTCCTTCTACTTACATTCTGAAATTCTTATATTCTTATGTTAATTTGTCTCATTTTAAACCTCCCCTGCTGTATGCACACACTCACGCACACACAAGCACATGCACACACACACATACATGCAACACACCCATGCACATGTACACACATGCACACACTTGTACACACATGCACACACATGCACATGTACACACACACATGCACACACCCATGCACATGTACACACATGCACACACTTGTACACACATGCACACACATGCACATGTACACACACACATGCACACACCCATGCACATGTACACACATGCACACACTTGTACACACATGCACACACATGCACATGTACACACACACATGCACACACCCATGCACATGTACACACATGCACACACTTGTACACATATGCACACACATGCACATGCTCACAGGCAGCTCAATGCTGTTCATATGAACGGAGCTCTGATTGAACCAGAGCCCCATAATGAAATGTACATCGACAGTTATTATTGGTGGCCTCGGAGGAGAAAGCATGGGTGATGGGAGGGGGGTCTTGCTAGCAGCATAGGGACACATGCACACACATACACACATGTACACACACACAAACACGCACATGTACACACATGCACACCAACATACACACACACATACCACACGTGCACACACACACATGGGCACACACACACCACATGTGCACACACACATACCACACGCACACACACGCATGCACAATCTTTTGGAAAATGAGCAATATAAAATGTTCTGCAGTCAGCACAACCCAATGTCCCTTTCCTGTCAGTTTGCATCTTTTTTAGCTCACTGTGCTGCCAGAGGCACCACAGCCACTGCTCCCCCCCCCCCCCCCCCACCCAAACACGTCTGTATTATTTTCCTGTCTGGAGTTCATGAAGTTCATTCGGTTTTTTCTGTGGGGCAGCAGAGCAATCTGACAGCAGAACGGAGCAAAGGGAAATATTTTTTAAAAACAGCACGTTGTCATACGATCTGAGGGCAGATTTTAATCCTTCTGAGCTTCAAGGTCCCACGGGCCAACAGCATTCAAGCAGTTCCCCTTACCTTGCACTGCCTGCTGGCACTGGGCAACAGACAGACTTCAGATCCATTTATTGCAGTGAAAGATACAGCCAGCCTCACACTTGCACTGGACAGCCCAATCAGTGGCACAGTGGTTAGCACTGCCGCCTCACAGCGCCGGGGACCCGGGTTCGATTCCTGGCTTGAGTCACTGTCTGTGTGGAGTTTGCACATTCTCCCCGTGTCTGCGTGGGTTTCCTCCGGGTGCTCCGGTTTCCACCCACAGTCCAAAGATGTGTGGGTTAGGTTGATTGGCCATGCTAAATTGCCCCTAGTATCAGGGGGAATAGCAAGGTAAATGTTGTGGGAATAGGGCCTGGGTGGGACTGTGATCGGTGCAGACTCGATGGGCCGAATGGCCTCCTTCTGCACTGTCGGGATTGTATGAATCACCTTTTTATTAGCAAACCTTTGGGTGCAATACCACCCCTCTCACCCCACCCCTCCCACCCACCCACCCAACCACTACCCCACCCCTCCACACCCCACCTCACAGGTGGATGCTTATAACCTCGGGGATAAAGTGGTGGTGGACCTGGGTAAAATGCTCTGTTGAAGAGCCGGTCCGGATTCCTTCAGTGCCAGTGCTGAGGGTGTGCTGCAGTGCCTGAGGTGCCACCTTTCACCTTAGACTTTAAGCCAATGCCCCCATCATTTCCCCGATCGGATACATTTTCCCACAGTACTATTTGAAGAAGTTCAGGTATCTTTTACCAAAAGTTGGACATTTGCGTTATTTCACCTCTGTAGGATTTTGCTTTGTGAAAATTGGCTGCTGCATTTCCTGCCACACAACATTGACTGTGGAGATGTCCTGAGGTTGTAAGGGGCACTACGTAAATGCAAGCTTTATTTCCCCCTTCTTTCTATCATTCTGTCATCCTTCCTTCCTCAGGCCTTTTCCAGTTATACATCAACTCTCCCTGATCCCAGGTTTGAATTTGGGGTGGATTTTGAGGAGGGCGTCGAGGTGAGGTGGTAACTATAGAAATGTGGCAGCAAGAGCCTCTGTTTCGCAAGGAAGAAATTGGGACTTTTCTGCAGACCACGTGCCCCATGGTGTGGAAACACTCAGGCCGGAACTGTCCGACCATTCATGTTGGCAGGATCCTCCTGTTCTGCCAATGGTGTACCCCCGCAGCGAGTTTCTCGGCAGCGTGAGGTGACTTCAATGGGAAGTCCCATTGACGCCGGTGGGACCAGAAGGTCCCGCTGTTGGCCAATTGCACGCCGCCTCCCGCCACCGTGATAGACTGCCCCCCACAGGGAGGCCACGGGAAGGCCGGAGAATCCCGTCCTCAATGAATGTCCGTCAACAGCGAAACAGACATTAAGTCACAATCTAATGCCCTTTAGGGAAGGAAATCTGCTGTCCATTCCTGGTCTGCGTGGATTTCCTCCAGGTGTTCTGGTTTCCTCCCACAGTCTAAAGATGTGCAGGTTAGTTGCATTGGACACAGTAAATTGCCCCTTAATGTCCCAAGATGTCTAGGTTAGTGGGACCAGCGAAGTAAATAGGTGGGGTTGTGGGGATAAAGAGGTGGTGGACCTGGGTAAAATGCTCTGTTGAAGAGCCGGTCCAGATTCCTTCTGCACTGTAGGGATTCTATGAACCTATCAAAACCCTCCATGATTTGAATGCCTCTATGGCCTAGTGGTATTATCGCAAGACTATTAATCCAGAAACTCAGCTAATGTTCTGGGCACCTGGGTTCAAATCCTGCCACAGCAGATGGTAAAATTTGAATTCAATAAAAAAACCTGGAATTAAGAATTTACTGATGACCATGAAACCATTGTCGATTGTCGGAAAAATCAATCTGGTTCACTAATGTCCTTCAGGGAAGGAAATCTGCCATCCTTACCTGGTCTGGCCTACATGTGACTCCAGAGCCAGAGCAATGTGGTTGACTCTCAACTGCCGTCTGAACAAGGGCAACTGGGGATGGGCAATAAATGCTGACCAGCCAGCGACGCCCATGTCCCACGAATGAGTAAATTAAAAATGAAATTTCCCCTTAACCTTCCCTTCTCTAAGGAGAAGGATTTTCCAGTCTCTTCACTTTAACTGAAGTTCCTCATCCCAGTTTCTAGTCAAGTGGATCTCCTCTGCACCCTCTCCCAGGCCTTGATGTCTTTCTGAAAGTGTGTCCAAAATTGGGTACAAAACTCCAGCTGCAATTGAGAAAGTATTTTACACAGGTTTGGCAAATCCTCCTTGCCTGTGCGCAGTTTACAAAACCGAGAATCCTGTCTGCTTTTTATTTCAACAGGAAGTGTTGCTTTTCTGTTTCTCATCAACCTGACCTGCCTTTGTTTCTAGGTTCAATGATTAACGGATGGGGTTCCGCCTCAGAGGAGGAGCGCAACATGTCTAGCCGGCGATCTAGCGCAGTTAGCTCCTCCTCCGACTCCATCTTCACTGATGGCGACTTTGCCCAGGCTCTCGCCACTGCGGCAGACAGGGCTGGCTTCAAGATGGAGGGCACCAGCTTAATGAGGACAGGTTTGTACCCAAAGCCGCTTCCTTGCCGAGAGCTGACTTCACACGCTTCACCGAGGCTTTGATTAGGCCTCTCTGTCTCTCTTTCTCCCTCTCTTCTGTCTCAGATTCTAATCTGGGAATTGTGGAAAACTCTGGTGTCTAATGGGCTTTAACATGCATGGCTTGGGACGCTGGCAGTGGGCTCTGATGACCTCATCTTGTGTTCTGTTGAACTTCCATCAACTCTGGTGCCAATTCTCTAAAGAATAGTTGCATGGTCTTTTTGCTTCTGACTTCCCTGTGGTTCTTGTATTGTGTCACGTATTGGCATCTGTCTTTGGTGCTACCCAGGCCATTGTGCCTGCTTGGCTTTGCATCTTTAATTCTCTCTCTACAGTTTTCTCTCTCAGGGGTTGTGGAGGCTTACCGTGGCTCTTCCGCTCTTTGGGCGGGCATCTGGGGGATATTTGACCTTGAGGAGCATCGCTGCCAATCTGATTGTCCAATTGTCATTCTCCACATTCAACATACATGCCCTTTCCATCAGAGATCAGCCCAGGGCACTCAGGAGCAGAGGCCTTGGCGGATTTCCCTGCCCTTTCCCACTCCTCCTCCTCCCTCAGACGCCCAACTAATTGTTGCACCTCCTCACTGCCCTGCCCTGGTCCAACTTGTAATGAGTCTATTCGGAATAAAGCAATGATAGAACCCAACAGTGGATGGCTCATCGCTCGTTAGGGTCTCTTGCCTGCAGTTTTCAGAGCACCCTGGATGAGAGTTCTTTCTGCTCCCCCACCGCCAACCCCCCTGAGCACCACAATGCCTTTAATTTTCAGAGCATCTGTAATATTGTGAAAAGCCTCACGATGATTCACGGGCATCCTTTTAAGCATAACCTTGGCACCGAGCCCCAGAAGGAGATACCAGGACAGATGAACAGAGGCTTGGCCCAAAGGTTCTAAGGAGCATCGTAAAGAGGAGGAAGATGGAGAGAAGCAGAGAGGGAATTCCCAAGCTTAGGGCCCAGCCAGCTGAAAGCATGGCCGCCAAAGCTGGAGCAAAGGGAATGGGAGATGTGCAAAAGGCCAAGAACCGGAGAAGTCGCGGAGATCTCAAAGGGTTGTCAAGCTGTCTGTTCTCTTGCCACTGGTGTTTTGAGAAACTTGAAGACGACCCTTATTGACCTTCTGCCCCAATCCCCCGTCTCCCCCTCCTCAGTATAATCCCACCTGTAACCCCCACACCTCTGTTTGGTAACTCCTCACAGCAGTGTGGTCGATGCCCCTGCAGGGTAGCATTGCAAATTGACCGAGTTCCAACCTCTTTGAAAGGGTAATCAAATTAATCCCACTCCTTCTCTGAACTTTGCCCACAGCTCTGCAAATGTTTCCACTGCAGGAATATCTCCCCTGTGCCCCCCTAATAGCATTGTTTACCTTCACCATCTGCAGTGCAGTAGCTCACTATCACTTTCTCAAGGGGGCAATTAGGGATGGGTAGTACATGCTGGCCTAGCCACGTCCCAGGAGGATTAAAGCTACAACTGAATCTGGTCCCATTACACGTTCAGACCATAGCAGTGACTTTCTGAATGGGATAACTCAGTTCAGCCACTGGGCAGTCAAATTAGTTCAAACCACAATTGACAATTTTTATTGCCACAGTTCCGGCTGCCCTGCTAAACACTACATCATCGTTACTGCAGGTATTCTTCCTACAGCACTCTCCATTCAGATCGTGAATGAAGCCCAATCCCTCACGCAAACCAGCCTCCCATCCATTGACTCTGTCTACACTTCCCGCTGCCTCAGCAGAGCAGCCAGCATAATCAAGGACCCCCACGCACCCTGGACATTCTCTCTTCCACCTTCTTCCGTCGGAAAAAAGATACAAAAGTCTGAGGTCACGTACCAACCGACTCAAGAACAGCTTCTTCCCTGCTGCTGTCAGACTTTTGAATGGACCTACCTTGCATTACCTTTCTCTACACCCTAGCTATGACTGTAACACTACATTCTGCATTCTCTCCTTTCCTTCTCTATGAATGGTATGCTGTGTCTGTGTCGCACGCAAGAAACAATACTTTTCACTGTTTCCCAATACATGTGACAATAATAAACCAAATCAAATTCTGCTCCTCCACCTTCATTCGTATTGCTTTTCAGTCTAGCCAGAGGCACTGAGCTCTTCTCCCCTCCTCTCACCACCTCATCACTCCCTCCCTCACCTCCTCTCTCCTCCCTCCCTTCCCTCCTCCCCCCGTCTTCTGCCCTCGCCCTTCTCCCATTTTCTCCCCTCACTTCCCCTCCCCTTCCTCTCTGTCCATCCTTCCCTTCCCTTCCCATCCTCTTCATTCACCCCTGTTCCTTCCCCTCTCTCCCCTTCCTGCACTCTCCCTCCCCTCTCCTGACCTTCCTGCCTTTCCCTCCCCTCTCACCCTCCCTCTCCCCAGCATTAAGTCAACCAAATGCCTGTTTTTTACCTGCGTTAGTTAGTGACTGCTGTCTTTGGGGTGTTGGAATGTTTGAAGAGAAAGTAGATCCTTTCTCTCGAGCCATAACATCATAGAGCAATACAGCACGGAAACAGGCCCTTCAGCCCAACCAGTCCATGCCGACCATGGTGCCCTCCCAGCTAGTCCCAATTGCCCACATTTGGCCCATATCCCTCTAATCCTTTCCCATCCGTGTACTTATCCAAATATTTTTTAGAAAGCGAAGACTGGGAGAGTCTCGATAGAGACCTTTAGAATTATGAAAGGATTTGTTATGGTAAACATAAAAAAGATGTTTCCAATTGTGGGGGAGACCAGAACTAGAAGGTTGTAAATACAAGATAGTCACTGATAATCCTGATAGTTTGTACTCAGCAGAAATTGATCCCTCCATTGAGAATGACCCACCAAAAGAGAAAGTGCTGGAAAATCTCAGCAGGTCCGGCAGCATCTGTAAGGAGAGGAAAGAGCTGACGTTTCGAGTCCAGATGACCCTTTGTCAAAATTCAATCACCCACCATTGTACAACCCCTCCACCACCTTGTTCCCTCAATGATTGTAGAGATTTGCCTCGATAGTCCAGGCAGCTATTCATAGACCAGTAGAAACTCCATGAATCCGACTGAAAATACTTCAAGAGTGTGGTGATGGGGAGGAATGTTTCCCCTTGATTAGCTGAACAACTTCAGATCAAGATGAAGGTCATTTAATGGGATAAATCTGAGGGTGAAAGCCAAACGTCACAAACAAATGCAGCACACGCCAAGAAATTTCAGGTGGAAGGAACAGAGGACCAGAGGGACCGTGATGTGCAGGTCCATAGATCCCTGAAGGCAGCAGGACAGGTAGATAAGGTGGTTAAGAAGGTATATGGGATACTTGCCTTCATCAGCCAAGGCAGAGAATATGAGAGTCGGGAGGTTATGATGGGATTGTATAAAACGCTGGTTAGGCCACAGCTGGAGTACTGTGTGGAGTTCCGGTCACCACATTATAGGAAGGAAGTGATTGCACTGGAGAGGGTGCAGAGGAGATTCACCGGGATGTTGCCTGGGCTGGAGCGTTTCAGCTATGAAGAGAGGCTGGATAGGCTGGGGTTGTTTTCCTTGGAGCACAGAACGTCGAGGGAAAGATCCGATTGGGGTGTACAACATTGAGAGACATAGATAGGGTGGATAGGAAGAAACCTTTCCCCTTAGCAGAGGGGTCAATAACCATGGGGCATAGATTTAAGTTAAGGGGCAGGAGGTTTTTAGGAGATGTGAGGAAAAATGTTTTCACCCAGAGGGCGGTGAGAATCTGGAACTCACTGTCTGAAAGCGTGGTAGAGCTGGGAACCCTCACAACATTTAAGAAGCATTTGGATGAGCATTTGAAAAGCCACAGCGTACAAGGCTACGGACCAAGTGCTGGAAAATAGGACTGGAAACAGAGAGGTACCTGATGGTCAGCACAGCCACAATGGACTGAAGGGCCTCTTTCTGTGCTGTAAAACTCAGCGGCCGGAACCTTAGCATCATTCACGCCAGCGGGATTTTCCCATCCTGCTGCAGTGAACAGAGATTTGGCTGGGTGCCAAACGCACCGACCTCGCTGCAGTGGGAGCGTGGCGTGAACGGCCGATGAGATTGCGCCCAATGATTCTCATCCTATAGGCTGAATTCAGCTGGGGGCAGCAAACCCATTATTTCAAATGATCCCATTGGAATTGGCAGGAAGGTTGGTCAATGGGATGCAACTGGAACCACGGATTAAAGTAGCAATTGAGGTCATTGATCCACTGGTATCATTACAATGTACTTCAGAAATTGTATTTGATAGCTTGTTTGGAGATATGCTGCAAGCAACGTGTCCGTTTGGTGTGCGTTTCGTATTCTCACTATTTCTCACACTAATCACCCTGCTCACACTCATCTTAATCCTGTCTTCAGTGACCTGCTGTTCTCTCTCTCTGTCTCTCTCTCTTCACTTTCTTTCTCCACTCCAGTGACTCCCAGGATGTATCTGATTCCCATTAGCAATTAGAGTCTTCAATAAACATTTTGTCCCAACTCTTTTAACTCTTATTTTATCAGATGGGATTTGGTAAGCGCATTGCCACATTGCACTCTGATTTACAATGCATCGAGTAGATTAACTCCTGCTTTCCATAAATTCCAATAATCACCTTCACATGGAGACTGCAAATAACGTTTGGAATTGGAAACAGGAAATCTGGGTAATATTCTGATTGACGTCACCTGTCATTGAAGCTCTTTGACTGGATGTAGTGGAGTTGAAGAGAGCTGGCTCCATCGACATGGGCAGTCTGGTCTCAGGGAGGTGAATTTGAAAGTCTCTAACTCATTCAGGATGTTTACGGTTCCCATTTTAGATTGCAAGAACCATTTATTGTTTCTGAATCTCATGATTTTGAGCTTTTCTTTATTATTTGTTTGTGAGATGTGGGTGTCACTCCCTAGGACAACCTTTATTGCCCAGCCCTAATTGACCTTGAGAAGGTGGTGGTGAGCTGCCTTCTTGAACTGCTGGAGTCCATGTGGTGTAGGTATACCCACAGTGCTGTTAGAGAGTGTGTTCCGGGGGGGGACCATGTGCGTGCGCGCCTGCATGCGTGTGCGTGTGTGCATGCATGCATGTGTGTGTATACATGAGTGTGCGTGTGTATACATGCATGTGTGTGTATACATGCGTGTGTGTGTATGCATGTGTGTGTGTACATGCATGTGTGTGTACATGCATGTGTGTGTGTACATGTGCGCGTTTGTGTGCGGTTGTGTGCGTGCGAGTGTGTGTGTGGATGCGCATGGGTGTGTATGCGCGCATGTGCTTGTGTGTTTGCATCTGTACATGCACGTGTGTGTGCGTGTGTGGTTGTGTTTGTGCGCGCGCGTGTGTGTTTGTGTGTGTATGTGTCTGTGTGTGTGTGTGCAAATATCTTCTTTTTGAATTCCCTGCCTGAAAACAGGTCCTTGGTGATAACTTGCTAAACCCTGGCTAAATGCCTTGATGTCATATTCCGCGTAGGACATGGAAGGAGTCCAACTGTGTCCAGCATGTGTGTGCCAGTCTTTGAAAGAGCTATTTGATGACCTCCTGATCCACTGCTCCTTCTCACCAGCCAGTGTCCATTCCTGCTGCAAGTAGGGGCAAGGTTTAAAGGAGATGTACGAGGCAGATTTTTTACACAGAGGGTGGTGGGTGCCTGGAACTCGCTGCCGGGGGAAGTAGTGGAAGCAGATACGATAGTGACTTTCAAGGGGCGCCTTGACAAATACATGAATAGGATGGGAATAGAGGGATATGGTCCCCGGAAGGGTAGCGGGTTTCAGTTAAGCCCGGCAGCACGGTCGGTGCAGGCTTGGAGGGCCGAATGTTCCAATGCTGTAATTTTCTTTTTATTCTTTGTTCTATTTATCCAGTTCTCTTTTGAGAGTTATTATTGAATCTGTTTCCACAGCCCTTTCAGGCAGCGCCTTCCAGATCACAACAACTCGCTGTGTACAATTAGTTTCCTCACAATGAATGGCTCTTGGGTCAATTGTTTTCTATCTGAATCCTCAGGTTATCCACCCTCCTGCCACAGTAAACTGTTCCTCTTTATTTGCTCAATTGAAACTCTGCATAATCATGAACTGCAAGAAAGTTAAAGTCTTGAACTTTATTGATTAGTGTCACAAGTAAGGCTTACATTAACACTGCAATGAAGTTACTGTGAAAGTCCCCCAGTCGTCACATTCCGGCGCCTGTTCGGGTACACTGCGGGAGAATTTAGCATGGCCAATGCACCCAAGCAGCATGTCTTTCAGACTGTGGGAGGAAACCCGGAGCACCCGGAGGAAACCCATGCAGACACGGGGAGAATGTGCAGACTCCACATAGACAGCGACCCAAGCTGGGAATCGAACCCAGGTCCCTGGCGCTGTGAGGCAGCAGTGCTAACCACTGTGTCGCCGTGCTGCCAAAGGATTATGGGGAAGAGGCAGGAAAGTGACGTTGAGGTTACAATCAGATCAGCCATGATCTTATTGAATGGCGGAGCAGGCCTGATGGACCAAATGGCCGACTGCTACCCCTTTCTTCACATTATTAATTGTATTAAATCTCCTCTTAACCTTCTCTTCAAAAAGATTGCCCTGTTCCTGATCCCTGGGACCAGTCCAGTGAATCTCCTGCAAACTCTCCAGCAAGGCCAAGGTGCCCTGGTGCTGGGAACTGTACGCACTATTTCAGCTGGAGCCCGGGAAGTGACTCTGCAAAGTGTTAGAACAACGGCTGAACAAGTCTTTAACCTTCTCTCTCCCCTTGGGGTTTCTTACGCCAACAGGTAAAGGCTATTCCTCTTCGCAGAGGCACCAGCCCAGCAGTCCCTTCTCCAGCAGCGGCAGTGTGAGCGCAGCTCACAGCCAGTGCCAGAGGTCCAGACCTCCAAAGAAACACAAGCCAGCCGGGGTCCGACTGGAGCAGCCCTCGGCACCACACCGCAGGGAGGCGGCAGCAGACGGTAAGTCCTGGGTCCGACCACCGTCCACCAGGGCTGGATTGAAAGGGATTGAGTTTGGGTGAAGGAAGGCGCTGGACATGTCTGATCGCCCATTATCCACAGCAGGAACCTGCATTTATATAGCGCCCTTAACGGAGGGAAAACATTCCGAGGGCCTCGCGTGACCAGAACTCACAGTTTGACGCTGATCCACATGACGAGACGTTAGGGTCAATGATTAGAATCTCGATCAAAGAGCTCAGTATTGAGGTGAGTCTTAAAGGAAGAAAGAGATTAGAGAGGGAGGAGGGCGTGATGGGCAGGTGGGGGTTGTGGGGTTGGGGGTTTCCAGAGTTTAGGGACTAGGTGGCTGAAGGTACAGTAGAGAGAATTTAGAGGTACACAGGAGACTGGATTTAGGGGAACACAGACCTCAGAGGGGTGTGGGCTGGAGAGGATACACACATGGGAACGGACCCGGCCAGCGAGAATGTTAAACCCAATTTCGGACATATTAAATCATTCATTTTTCATCTTCCATGACAGCACTACTCACCACGTCAATAGGCCAACTGAAACTTCATCTGAAAGATGGAATCTCCAGCAATGTAGCATTCCCTCAGTACTGATCCCTCTGACAGTGCAGCACTCCCTCAGTACTGATCCCTCTGACAGTGCGGCACTCCCTCAGTACTGACACTCTGACAGTGCAGCACTCCCTCAGTACTGACCCTCTGACAGTGCGGCACTCCCTCAGTACTGACCCTCTGACAGTGCGGCACTCCCTCAGTACTGACCCTCTGACAGTGCGGCACTCCCTCAGTACTGATCCCTCTGACAGTGCAGCACTCCCTCAGTACTGACTCTCTGACAGTGCGGCACTCCCTCAGTACTGACCCTCTGACAGTGCGGCACTCCCTCAGTACTGATCCCTCTGACAGTGCGGCACTCCCTCAGTACTGACCCTCTGACAGTGCGGCACTCCCTCAGTACTGACCCTCTGACAGTGCGGCACTCCCTCAGTACTGATCCCTCTGACAGTGCGGCACTCCCTCAGTATTGACACTCTGACAGTGCAGCACTCCCTCAGTACTGACCCTCTGACAGTGCAGCACTCCCTCAGTACTGACCCTCTGACAGTGCGGCACTCCCTCAGTACTGATCCCTCTGACAGTGCGGCACTCCCTCAGTACTGACACTCTGACAGTGCAGCACTCCCTCAGTACTGACCCTCTGACAGTGCGGCACTCCCTCAGTACTAACCCTCTGACAGTGCAGCACTCCCTCTGTACTGCTCTCTGACAGTGGAACAGAGTGCTGCTATGATGATAGCAACAGCATAGATTAGAATCTAGAATATTGGTGGGGACAGGTCTGTCGCTGTATAATGCTGGGGTACAGTACTGGTGGGGACTGTGGGGGTCTGTCACTGTATAACACTGAGGTACAGTACTGGTGGGGACAGGTCTGTCACTGTATAACACTGGGGACAGTACTGGTGGGGATGGGTCTGTCACTGTATAACACTGGGGTACAGTACTGGTGGGGACGGGTCTGTCACTGTATAACACTGGGGTACAGTACTGGTGGAGATGGGTCTGTCACTGTATAACACTGGGGTACAGTACTGGTGGGGATGGGTCTGTCACTGTATAACACTGGGGTACAGGACTGGTGGGGATGGGTCTGTCACTGTATAACACTGGGATACAGTACTGGTGGGGACGGGTCTGTCACTGTATAGCACTGGGATACAGTACTGGTGGGGATGGGTCTGTCACTGTATAACACTGGGGACAGTACTGGTGGGGACGGGTCTGTCACTGTATAACACGGGGGTACAGTACTGGTGGGGATGGGTCTGTCACTGTATAACACTGGGGTACAGTACTGGTGGGGATGGGTCTGTCACTGTATAACACTGGGGTACTGTACTGGTGGGGATGGGTCTGTCACTGTATAACACTGGGGTACAGTACTGGTGGGGATGGGTCTGTCACTGTATAACACTGGGGTACAGTACTGGTGGGGACGGGTCTGTCACTGTATAACACTGGGGTACAGTACTGGTGGGGATGGGTCTGTCACTGTATAACACTGGGGTACTGTACTGGTGGGGATGGGTCTGTCACTGTATAACACGGGGGTACCGTACTGGTGGGGACGGGTCTGTCGCTGTATAACACTGGGGTACAGTACTGGTGGGGACGGGTCTGTCACTGTATAACACTGGGGTACAGTACTGGTGGGGACGGGTCTGTCACTGTATAACACTGGGGTACAGTACTGGTGGGGACGGGTCTGTCACTGTATAACACTGGGGTACAGTACTGGTGGAGACGGGTCTGTCGCTGTATAACACTGGGGTACAGTACTGGTGGGGACGGGTCTGTCACTGTATAACACTGGGGTACAGTGCTGGTGGGGACGGGTCTGTCACTGTATAACACTGGGGTACAGTACTGGTGGGGACGGGTCTGTCACTGTATAACACTGGGGTACAGTACTGGTGGAGACGGGTCTGTCGCTGTATAACACTGGGGTACAGTACTGGTGGGGACGGGTCTGTCACTGTATAACACTGGGGTACAGTGCTGGTGGGGACGGGTCTGTCACTGTATAACACTGGGGTACAGTACTGGTGGGGATGGGTCTGTCACTGTATAACACTGGGGTACTGTACTGGTGGGGATGGGTCTGTCACTGTATAACACTGGGGTACAGTACTGGTGGGGATGGGTCTGTCACTGTATAACACTGGGGTACAGTACTGGTGGGGACGGGTCTGTCACTGTATAACACTGGGGTACAGTACTGGTGGGGATGGGTCTGTCACTGTATAACACTGGGGTACTGTACTGGTGGGGATGGGTCTGTCACTGTATAACACGGGGGTACCGTACTGGTGGGGACGGGTCTGTCGCTGTATAACACTGGGGTACAGTACTGGTGGGGACGGGTCTGTCACTGTATAACACTGGGGTACAGTGCTGGTGGAGACGGGTCTGTCAGTGTATAACACTGGGGTACAGTACTGGTGGGGACGGGTCTGTCACTGTATAACACTGGGGTACAGTACTGGTGGGGACGGGTCTGTCACTGTATAACACTGGGGTACAGTACTGGTGGAGACGGGTCTGTCGCTGTATAACACTGGGGTACAGTACTGGTGGGGACGGGTCTGTCACTGTATAACACTGGGGTACAGTGCTGGTGGGGACGGGTCTGTCACTGTATAACACTGGGGTACAGTACTGGTGGGGACGGGTCTGTCACTGTATAACACTGGGGTACAGTACTGGTGGGGACGGGTCTGTCGCTGTATAACACTGGGGTACAGTACTGGTGGGGACGGGTCTGTCACTGTATAACACGGGGGTATGGTACTGGTTTGCTGGTCATTAGTATACTGCACATTGGAGAAATGCAGCAACTCGCTGCTCCTTCCTGACCTGTGCAACAGCAACTTTCGATATCTGTTACGTTGTGACATCAGTGCACCGCGTCTGTCAGCAGTGCATTGTCTGGAGTGTCTCCCCCTTCGAGTGTAGATCGAGCAATCACTCCTGGGCAGGATTTATCAGCTGGATTTAATGGGAGGTGATGTTGTGACAGCGTTGCCATACAAGCAGCAGCCAGGAGAGTGAGGAGCCGTAATTGATCAGAGCTATAAAGACAAACCAAGCTGAAAATGGGCAGCTGTCACATCGAGTGTCTGTGCAAACATCTAGCTAGATGGTGCGGGAAATCTGGCCACCTTCTCTTCACCTGAGAGCTGGAACCAGCTGCCCTTCACAATGCCATGCCTGTCAGAAGTTCAGCGGTGTAACTGAAGGTGACTCCCATGGTGTGCCCAGTGACTCGCATCATCTTGTACTCCTGTCTTTCCTCAGTGTGACGTTGGCTGAGGAGAGCGATGCCAGTATTGGGGAGCAGAACGAGTTTGTATTGTGCTGGGGTCTTGTCACATCTCCAGTGTGCCCCAGAGAGCTCACTATTCATTCCAGACAGCCAGGTGTTAGCATCGAGCTCTGCCAGCTCTGACAGGGCAGGCCAGCGTACTGCAGGAGCTAAAAAACCTAAGGAGGCATCAACTAAAAATGCTGCACTTACTCATCACGGCTTGCGGGCAGCATCTGTGGAGAGAGAAATAGCAAACATTACCACCACCTCTATTCATTACATTACAAATAGCGAACATTACACCTCCTCTATTCTGAAGGAATCATTCCCTCCGCAGTAACTCGCTCATGCCCTCTCTCACCCCCTCCACTTCCAGTCGCACTTCGCCAAGAAAACAATGGAGATGCGGCCCTCTCTCCTTCACCTCCTTCCCTTTCCCCCATCCAGGACCCCCCATCACTTCCTCCAGTTGAAACAGAGTGGGATTTTCCTGCCCCACCCACCATCAGGATCGTCCAGTCCCATCGAAAGTCAATGGGCCACCACCGCCCCCGTGCAGCAGGTCTGGAAAATCCCATCCTGAGATTTCCTTGTACTCTTTTCAATTGCATAAACTGCATTCACTGGACACAATGCAGACTCCTCTATACGCTGGAGACACCAATCACAGATTGGGTAACTACCAAACACCTCAGGTCAGTCCACAAGCATGACCTTGTGCTTCTGATTGATGGCTGTTTTAATGTAGCTCCCACTCTGCCCTCCCCATCCTTGGCCTCCACATCCAATTCAATGAGAACTCAACAAATAGCATTCAGCTTTCCATTCAGCACATTACGGCATTAAGGACTCCAACATTTATCCCTCAACTCACAATGTAATAATATTCTCACCCTTGTCCACTCAACCCCGCCCTGGGTTGATAAGTGCAGGGGAATTCTCCACATTGTCCTGGACCAATAGTTATCTCTCAACCAACATCAGTGAAAAAAGCAGTGACCTTTTTTGTTTTATTCATTTGTGGGACATGGGCATCGCTGGCTGGACAGCATTTATTGCCCATCCCTAGTTGCCCGAGGGGCAGTTGAGAGTCAACCACATTGTTGTGGCTCTGGAGTCACATGTAGGCCAGACCAGGTAAGGAGGGCAAATTTCCTTCCCTAAAGGACATTAGTGAACCAGATGGGTTTTTCTGACAATTGACAATGGTTTCATGGTCATCAGTAGATTCTTAATTCCAGATATTTTTTATTGAATTCCAATTCCACCATCTGCTGTGGCAGGATTCGAACCTGGGTCCCCAGAACATTAGCTGAGTTTCTGGATTAATAGTCCAGTGATAACACCACCAGGCCATCGCCTGCCCTTGTCATTATTACATTGCAAGTTGTGGGATCTTGATGTGTGCAAATTGATTGATGCGTTTTCCTCATTACAACGGTGACTAGACTTCAAAGCACTTCAATGAATATAAAGTGGGATGAACTCAAGTCATGAAAAGTGAACCTTTGTTCCTACATTATATCAGCCCTCTCACCGTGAGCTGAGTGGGGAGGAGGTGGTGGGGCGCAGTGAGACAAGGGAGAGTCTCCACGGGAAATACAGTGGAGGGTACTGGGCAATCGGATGGTTGGGAAGTGCCAGACTTCCGTGACAGAGACAGGCGATAGGGTTTGTTACGGACAGGATGGGGGGTTAATTAAATCAGCACTAATTTCTCCTCTCACCAGCCATCCATAAAGAAAGGTAGTTTGATTTATTTCCCTCTTTATGAGTGGTGACGTAATTCCCAACACTTTAGTTTTGATATGATCCAGTGCCACCCTAAATATGTTCCAGATATATTCCAATTTTGCTAAGGTTTTTCTTTCATTCTCGGGATGCAGGTGTCACTGGTAAGGCCAGCATTTATCACCTGTCCCTCCTTGCCCCTTGAGAAAGTGGTGGTGTGGCATTGCCTTGAACTGTTGCCTGGTGAAGGTGACCCCCCGCACCCCCCCCCCCCCCACCCCATCCCCACCCCACCCTCCCACTGTGCTGTCAGTCCAGGATTCTGATGCAGTGACAGTGAAGGAATGACGAATGGTGAGTTAGTGGGGCAGGAGCAGGTTGGAAAGTATGGAGCTTCCAGATTCCCAGATGTGTTGAGCTGTGCTTGTGAGGGCAGTGCAGCACAAGATTCATCTTGCATTAGAAGTGCGCAACGTTCCTATTTTGGGCGGCACGGTGGCACAGTGGTTAGCACTGCTGCCTCACAGCAACAGCGACCCGGGTTCGATTCCCGGCTTGGGTCACTGTCTGTGCGGAGTCTGCACGTTCTCCCCGTGTCTGCGTGGGTTTTCTCTGGATGCTCCAGTTTCCTCCCACAGTCCAAAAAACTGGGTTAGGTTGATTGGCCATGCTAAATTTTGCCCCTTAGTGTCGGAAGATTAGCAGGGTAAATATGTGGGAGTATGGGGATACAGCCTGGGTGGGTCTGTGATTGATGCATGCTCGATGGGCCGAATGGCTTCCTTCTGCACTGTAGGGATTCTATGATTCTATGAGTGCTTGCTACTTCACACTAGCTGCAACAAGGGGGAAGGGGTGAAGAATTCAAAGATTCCCACCATCGATTCCCTCGGCTTGATAAACATAAGAGGGAGATCACAAGGACGAGGTGTCTCAATCTCGTGTGGTTATGTTTGACCTGCTGTGTTTTCTATTTTTTCACAAAGACCTGCCTCCACCACCTGACCCTCCACCATGTCAGGGTTCAAAGCTCCAATCTGGGCAAGCACCAAAAGGAACAGGCATGGTGGGTTCGCTAGAGAGACAGCAACTACCCTGCTTAGAAGAGAACATGGAACATCTGGCCAAAACATCTCTCGACCACGTGCATCAAGAAGACTCACGAAGCAAGCTGCAACAGAAGCCAACACTTGGGTCAGGTACGAGGGCGCGGGGTTCAGAGTTCAGAAGCTCATAAGAAACTGGGGAAATCCCTGTCCAATAAGGGGTGGCGTTTATGTTGAATTCACATCCTGTGTTGTGAGTTAACACCTCTGAGGTGGACTCAGTCTAATTTCGATGGAGAAATCCATCACACAGCGATTGGTTGAGGAATGCACTGGCTGAGAGTATAGTGCAGGCAGGTTCAATCAAGGTGCTGCCTTCGAAAAGGAATTTAATTGTTATCTGAAAATGAAAATGTGCAGGGTTACTGGGAGAAGTCGGGGGAATAGCACGCAGTGAATTGCTCATTCAGAGAGCCGGTGCAGATATGATGGGCTGAATAGCCTTCTACTGTGATTCTGTATCTAACCCCGTGCTGTACCTGTCCTGGGAGTGTTTGATGGGGACAGTGTAGAGGGAGCTTTACTCTGTATCTAACCCCGTGCTGTACCTGTCCTGGGAGTGTTTGATGGGGGACAGTGTAGAGGGAACTTTACTCTGTATCTAACCCCGTGCTGTACCTGTCCTGGGAGTGTTTGATGGGGGACAGTGTAGAGGGAGCTTTACTCTGTATCTAACCCCGTGCTGTACCTGTCCTGGGAGTGTTTGATGGGGGACAGTGTAGAGGGAGCTTTACTCTGTATCTAACCCCGTGCTGTACCTGTCCTGGGAGTGTTTGATGGGGGACAGTGTAGAGGGAACTTTACTCTGTATCTAACCCCGTGCTGTACCTGTCCTGGGAGTGTTTGATGGAGGACAGTGTAGAGGGAGCTTTAATCTGTAACTAACCCCGTGCTGTACCTGTCCTGGGAGTGTTTGATGGGGGACAGTGTAGAGGGAGCTTTAATCTGTAACTAACCCCGCAACTCCTTTCACCCCCTCATTTGCTTCCCTGCCTCCCCCATGCCAATCTAGTTTAAACCCTCCCCTATAGCACTAGCAAATCTGTCCCCCTAGGATATTGGCTCCCCTCCAGTTCAGATGCAACCCGTCCCTCTTAAACAGGTTACCTCTGCCCCAGAAAAGATCCCACTGATCTCAGAATCTGAATCCCTGCCCCCTGCACCAATTCTTTAGCTACGCATTCACCTGCCATATTCTCCTGTTCTTACTCTCACCAGCATGTGGCACTGGAAGTAATCCAGAGATTACCACCCTCAAGGTCCTGCTTCTTAACTTATTTCCTAGCTCCCTATAATCACTCCTCAGAACCTCATCCCTATTTCTATGTACATCATTTGTGCCAACGTATGCAATGACTTCTGGCTGCTTAACCCTCCTCCTTGAGAATGTTCTGCAGCCGATCCAAGATATCCTTGACCCTGGCACCCGGGAGGCAACACACGCCATCCTGGACTCCCGTTTGCAGCCACAGAATCTACTTTCTGTCCCCCTAACGAGCGAGTCTCCTATCACAACGGTCCTGCTTTCTTTTATCCTTTCCCGCTGTGTTCCAGATCTGCCACAGGTTTGGCTACTGCTGCTTTCACCTGAACGGTCATGCCCCCTCCTCCCAAGTGATATACTTGTTTATAAGGGAAATGTCCACAGGGACCTCCTGCACTCTCTGGCTGCTCCCTTTGCCTTTCCTGGTGGTCACCCAGCTACTCTCTCTGCCTGCACCTCAGGTGTGACCGCCTCACTAAAACTCTTATCTATAAAGTGCTCAGCGTTCCGGATGAGCCTGAGTGCATCCAGGTCCAGCTCCAGCTCCTTAACTCGGTCTCCCAGCAGCTGCTGCCAGATGCACTTCCCACAGGTGTAGTCATCAGGGATAATGGAATTCGCCCTGAGTTCCCACATCCTGCAGGAGGAGCATATCACTGACCTCATTGCCACCCCAACAGCACCAAGTCTAAAGAGAAAAGTTAAGAGGGTGTTACCTGAGATTACCCTGTACTCTGCTGAGATGCTACTTGCCGAAGCCTCGTGAGCAAAAGCCTCACCACTCAAACACTCTGCTGCAAATTTTCTAATAGTGCACGCCTTTCTTTCCCTCCTTCCCTTCTTCATCTTCAACACAGAGCCCTGGGATCTTTAAAGTCAATCTGGGAGAATAGTCCCTGTCTCATGTTAAATGCCCTGTCCAGGAAACAGCATCTCTGACATAAGAATCGGCAGCTGGAGAGACCATTCAGCCCCTCGAGCCTGCTCTGCTATCATGAAGATCATGGCAGATCAGCTCACAGCCTCAGCGCTACTTTCCTGCCTGTTGCCCATGCAGCTCGATTCTCCTGTTGGTCAAAGTTCCGTCTGCCCTCAGAAGGTCCTTTGTCCATTCCACACCTTGTGCTCCTTCAGTTCAACATTGGGGTCTGTCAGCCTGGGCTGTGTCCCAAAATTCTCTGGAGTGAGACTTGCTCCCACGATATTTCTGGTCAGATGCAGGAGTGCATTAGTCCGAGCCACAGTTGAGATGGTTTAATTTACCCCTCAGGATCGAATGAGTAACACCTGAACTGACTGTGCAATTCCCGAAATCAGACTGTACGTTGCTTTTGGTGTTTTCCAGACGAAATCCTCATTCCGTACAGCAAGCCGAGCTTCCCATCACCGGGCCACCTTAGTGGTCACAGTTCATCTGGAACAGCCTCATCGAAGGGTTCGACTGGACCCAGGAAAGGTGTGCCCTCACGAGGAGGTCCAGCAATCGCAAGTCATCAGCGGAACATTAGTGACCTTCCAGATGTAGGATATATGGGATCGTGTGGTCAAGGGCAGTTTTTAGGGGATGTATGTAAGTACTTGGGCTGCTGGGATGTAGGAAGGCTTGCAGAGTTTAAAAAGAAGAAAACATAACTTGCTAAACCTTTTACGAATCACTTGTTGGACATGAAGCTGGAACTATATAAAACACTGGTTAGACCAGAGCTGGTGTACTGTGTGCCATTCTGGCCACCACATTATTGGAAGGATGTGATTGCACTGGAGAGGGTGCAGAGGAGATTCACCAGGATGCTGCCTGGGCTGGAGGTGTGAGCTATGGGAAAGGATTGGAAAGGCTGGGGCTGTTTTCCTTGGAGCAGTGATGTTTGAGTGGAGACCTGTAAAAGTACACAATGTTATGAGGCCATAGATAGGGTGCATAGGAAGGCACTTTTCCCAAGAGTAGATGGGTCAATATTCAGGGGGCAGAGATTTAATGTAAAAGTTAAAGTTCATAAGTTCATTAGATATAGAATTAGGCCATTCGGCCCATTGAGTCTGCTCTGCCATTCGATCATGGCTGATATGCTCCTCATCCCCATTTTCCTGCCTTCTCCCCATAACCCCTTCAACCCATTACCAATTAAAAATCTGTCTAACTCCTCCTTAAATTTACTCACTCTCCCAGCATCCACCGCACTTTCGGGGAGCGAATTCCACAGATTCACATCCCTTTGGGAGAAGCAGTTTCTCCTCAACTCTGTTTTAAATTTGCTACCCCTTATCCCCAGACTATGACCTCTCATCCTAGAATGCCCCTCAAGAGGAAGCATCCGCTCCATGTCTACTTTATCCATACCTTTTATCATCTTGTAAACCTCAATTTGATCTCCCCTCATTCTTCTAAATTCCAGAGAATGTCGGCCTAAACTGTTCAATCTCTCTCATACGACAAACCCTCATCTCTGGAATCAATCTAGTGAACAGAAGACTAAGAGATGAATGGAGGAGAATTTTTTTCACCCAAAGGGTGATGGGAGTCTGGAATTCACTGCCTGAAAGGGTGGTTGAGTCAGAAACTCTCAAAGAAGTATTTAGATATTCACTTGCGCTGCTGTAACCTCCAGAGCTATGGGCCAAGCACTGGAAAATGGATCTGGGGTAATATGCTGGCATGGATTGAGAATTGGTTAAAAGACAGGAAATAGAGAGTAATAATAAATGGGTCTTTTTCAAGTGGCAGGCAGTGACTAGTGGGATCCCGCAGAGATCAGTACTCGGGCTCCAGGTATTCCGTTAAAGTTAAAGTTTAGTTGTTATCACAAGTAGGCTTACATTAACACGGCAATGAAGTTACTGTGAAAATCCTCTCATCTCCACATTCCGGCGCCTATTTGGGTACATTGAGGGAGAATTTAGCATCGCCAATGCATCTTACCAGCGCGTCTTTCGGGCTGTGGGAGGAAACCGGAGCATCCGGAGGAAACCCGCACAGACACGGGAAGAACGCGCAAACTCCGCACAGACAATGGCCGGGAATCGAACCCAGGTCCTGTGGTAGTGCTAACCACTGGGCCGCCGTGCCGCTCACAATATTCACAATATACATTAATGATTCGATGAGGGGACGAAATGTAATATTCCCAAATTTGCTGACAACACGTAACTTTGTGGAAATGTGAGTAGATGGGAGGCTGGTTTGCGTGGTGGACTGGGCTACGTTCATTGGGTTATTCTGCATTGTAAGATTCTAACCCCATCCTAACATTTTATTTTCTGCTTGTTCCCCTTGCCGCAGAGTGCTGAGGAAACGTGTTCCTGAGATTCTGCAGAGCGAGCCGAGCCTCACAGATACGACGACACTGAAATGGTGCAATGAACCTCCTCCTTATTTAATGTATTATGACAGAATCTGTAAATGTGATGTAAAGTCCAGATAACACAGCCACACATGTATCCCCACCATAACTCTTGAATACATTGCTTGTCATCCCTTTGATCACCTTGCTTCCCCTCAATTCACCCCCATCACCCCTTCCCTCTCTTCTTGAACCCACCGCACCCAACCCCCCCCCCCCCCACCCCGTCCCCCCCCCCGCCCCCCAAAAATATACTTGACAGGGAAGAATCCAAAAATGAATAGAAAATTAGCCATCACAGCCTGAGAGACAAAGGGATTTCTTATGTAAATAATTTCTGTTGCATTGCTATACAAAGTTCACCTTGTTTTTTTTGACTTTTCATCGTGTAATGTCAGTTTTTTATTGGTCTGTTGTACTATATGTGAATCGATTAGGCAGAGATGCCATTAAAAATTGAAAAACAACACAAAAAATGTTTTTTTAAGGTTATTACTGTATCACTTTTCTGTTTATATATTCTGTTTTTGAAGTTTGCACTGATTTTTTTTAGTGATAAGCACAAACCTTTAGAGTACCAACAAAAATGAAGAAAGCAAAAGATTAAAATCGACGGAGTCGTAGATGCGGGGGATTTTGTTTAGTGTGTGTCTGGCAGTGAACGTGCGTGGGCCTGTTTGTGTACAAGTGCATGTATGTGCGTTCGAGCCTGTGTTCATTTGTGTGTGTGTGCGCGCATGCGCGTTTGCGTGTGCACGTGTGTGTGTGTGCGCACGTGTGTGTGTGTGCACGCACATGTGTTTGTGTGTGTGTGTATGCACGTGCCCGTGTGTGTGTGTATGCGCACGTGTGTTTGTGTGTGTGCACGCACCCGTGTGTGTGTGTGTGCGTTTGTGTGTGTGTGTGTGTGTGTGTGTGTGTAGGGGGAAGAAAAGGAATCTTCCGGAAGTTCCCAGGTTACATTCAAAATGCTGTGACCGTCTCTTGCCGATTGTCACAGGATGCAATAGTGGCCCAATTGTGTCTGACCCCATCATGGGGGCATTCCCTCTGCGTCACTATGTGGCAGCAACGTCGGGGGCACAGCAAGCGGGCTCACCACAGCTGGCCAAGTTGGGGCGGGGGGGTGGGGTGGGAAATGAAGTGAAGCCTCACGAGCAGAGAAAAGTCCTCTCCCCTCCCCTTAGCCCACACATAGTTCTTTAAAGCATTGCCCCTTTTAATAGAAAGAAACTTTCCTCAGCTCCCCCACTTCAAGCTGTATAAAGACTTGTCATGTTAATGCTCTGATGATGTGTGACTGGGATCTCAAATCACAGCTACTGACTGCAAAGACTTTGAAAGGGTGCTTGATGTCAAATATAGTCTTAAACATTAATCCTGAAACCAGGTCTGGAGCCTTGCTTACGCTGTTAAGATTAAAATAAAGTGTGTGTCAGTATTACGGAAAGTTGTTCATGGGTCTATAGAATATTGATTAAAGCTTTGATGTTTTTATGTGACATTACCTGTCTGATCTCTGCCTGAATGTTGTAACTGGGACCTCACATGCCCCAGTATATGAGAAATCCACACTGCCTCGCACATACCAAATTCTACAATGCCCTCCACTCCAGGTTGTTTGTGCACAGCTAAAACCTACATTCATATAGCGCCTTTATCTTGGCAAGGGCGTTCACAGGAGTGTTATCAAACAAAACCTTGCACTAAAGCACGTGCGATGTTTGGACAGGTGACCAAAGGCTTGGTCAAATGACATAAGGTGCAGCTTAAAGGAGACAGGAGAAGCAGAGTCGTTTAGAAAGGGATATCCAGTGCTTATGGCTAACGGCATGGCAACCAATTTCAGCTCAATTGGGCGGTACGGTGGCACAGTGGTCAGCACTGCTGCCTCACAGCGCCAGGGACCTGGGTTCAGTTCCAGCCTTGGGTAACAGTCTGTGTGGAGTTTGCACTTTCTCCCCATGTCCGTGTGGGTTTCCTCCGGCTGCTCCGGTTTCCTCCCACAGTCCAAAGATATGCGGGTTAGGTTGATTGGCCTTGGTAAATTGACCCTAGATTTGGGGGGACTAGCAGGGTAAATACATCAAGTCATGGGGATAGGGTGGGATTGTGGTCGGTGCAGGCTCGATGGGCCAAATGGGCTGCTTCTGTACTGTGGGGATTCTACGATTCTATAATTCAAATCAGAGGATGCGTGAGAGACCAGAATTGGGCGAATGCCGAGGTCTCGGAACGGGGGTGTCCGTGAGAATGCATGTGAGTGTCGGCATACATGTGTGTGAGCAATTGTATTTAAGTATGTGTGAATGAGTGGGCAGAATTGAATGCCCCCCCCCGCCCCCAAGAACAGACTGGGAGGTGGGGGGGAGGTGCTGTATAATGGGGCCGGAAGGCTCATGGTAAAGACCCTGTCATCTTCCTGACTCCCCCCATTAAGCGCAGTGTGGGGAAGGTTGATGGCAGCCTTACCACCGGGGCCAATGTGCTGAGTTTGGTAAGGGGTGGGTTGGGGGGGGGGGTGGGGGTGGGCGTCATTATTTGGACAAACCACCAGGTATACTCTAGTATCTGTGGCCCTGTGGTGGCATCTCTCCTATTTTGGTACCCTGTACCCAACTGAAGGACCAGCCAGTACCAAGGGCTGCCCCCATTAGAACGTCCCCAGTCTTCTAAACCAACCCTCCCCTTCCCTCCATCCTGGGGCCTGGCTGGCGGACCCAGTGATCCCACCCCACGTACCTGTGTCCTGGGGCTTGCTGATGATCCTTCTGCTGGGATCTCTTGCGGTACCAGAGGTGGCCACCGTTCCCGGTAACACTCCCAGGTGCCTTGTTGCCCTCTGGTTGGCCGGCAGCTCTTGAAGGCAGTGTATTTGCCCTGACGGGTTGTGTTTGGAGTATGAAATTCCAGTAGAATCTCCCAGAAATCAGAGTTGCCATTGGGTGTCCAGTTGGGACCATTGACGTGGCAATTAAATTCTGCCCCATAGCTGTGTGCCTGGGTATAGACATACTGGGGCTGGTTCCATTAATCAGCTTCACCTCGCGTGGGTTGCTGCTTCCTGTGATCTCTGCTGCTTAACTTGTAAAACCCAACGAGTATGAAATCTAACCTCGAGTGGAAAGCATTTTTGCCAGTTAGCTTCCCCGCCTCGATGACCCAGGGTCATTCCCATCTTTCTCGCTGGAACGGGTAACCTGACAGGACAGATCACTGATCCAGAATAGAAACTCTCCAAAATCTTTCGAATGTGGAACCCATTTTGTTCAGATCATATCCAATCCAGAAACTGCCCGATCTCCAACCTGCCCGCTTTGGAATCCACTGGATCTAGAACCTGCTCTGCACAGAATCTAGAACTATCTAGTCTAGAACATGCATTCGCCTTGGACCCAGCCAGTGGAGAATCTGTTCAGTGTTGAATCCTCCCAATTCAGATTCTGTGTCTAGAACCCAACTGATCTGGTGTCAAAATCATTCAACACGGAGTCCACCAAATCGAAAATCTGCTCGAGCGAAGAGAGCTCACCCAGTCCTGATCATTCAGTGTACAACCAGTCCATTCTAGAAATTTCCTGGTGTAGATTCCAGCTGATTCATAAACCAACTCGACCAGTTCTGCTTGGAGACGTGTGAACCCTCTCATGCTCGAACATGTCTTTTCTAGAACCCACACAATTTTCATTCCCAATTGCCAGATTATTGTCCACTTAATGAAGCTGCAAGTGTACATGAATTTAAACAGCAAATAGCTGGACAGCACAGGCGACAAAAGCTTCAGGTAGAATTGTAGAATCGACAATACAGAAGGAGGCCACTTGGCCCATCGAGCCTGCACCAACAACAATCCCACCTAGATCCTATCCCATAACCCCACATATCTACCCTCTTGGTCCCCCTGACACTAAGGGGCAGTCTCCCGTGGCAAATCAACCTAACCTGCACATCTTTGGAGTGTGGGAGGAAACCTGAGCACCCGGAAGAAACCCATGCAGGGGATAATATGCAGACTCCGCACAGACAGTGACCCGAGGCCGGAATCAAACGCGGGTCCCTAGCACAGTGACACAGCAGTGCTAACCACTGTGCCACCGTGCTGTCATACCCCTTGTTTGTTACTAAGCTAATGGATTCCAGCCTACGGGGTCACTGGGGCTGTATAATTTGCTTCCATGTCCTGGATTGGAAAAACACAAAGGGAAATATGCTCAAATAGACCAGGATTCCCACCCTTGGCCGCTGTCCCGTGACCCTGGGTGTAAAGTGCACCTGTGCGCGGGTGCGCATATCAGTGAAGATGGAATTGTGCTGAATGTGATGCCCACCTTTGTCAAATAGCCAGCTGGCACTCATTTGCCTGGATTCACATGTAAAAAAATGGTCACCTTGGGGAAGATACCCAGCATAATGTCCGTGAACCATATACCCAGTCCATGCCTTCCCAAGAGGAGAAAACCAACACGTTACGAAAGCATTTATCTTCTGTTCATAGAATCATAGAATTGATGGCACGGAGACAGGCCCTTCAGCCCAAACTGGTCCATGCCGACCAAAATGCCCATCAAAGTTAACCCCATTTGCCTGCATTTGGCCCATATCCCTCCAAACCTTTCCTATCCATGTATCTGTCCAAATGCCTTTTAAATGTTGTCAATGTCCCTGCCTCAACCACTCCCTCCGGCAACTTATTCCACATACACACCACCCTCTGTGTAAAAAAGTTACTCCTCGGGTTCCCATTCATTCTTTCCCCTCTTAACTTAAACCTATTCGGCTTATGATGAAAGTAAGGAGGTGTGGGATAGAGGGAAAGTTGGCCGATTGGATAGGTAACTGGCTGTCTGATCGAAGACAGAGGGTGGTGGTGGATGGAAAATTTTCGGACTGGAGGCAGGTTGCTAGCGGAGTGCCGCAGGGATCGGTGCTTGGTCCCCTGCTCTTTGTGATTTTTATTAATGACTTAGAGGAGGGGGCTGAAGGGTGGATCAGTAAATTTGCTGATGACACCAAGATTGGTGGAGTAGTGGATGAGGTGGAGGGGTGTTGTAGGCTGCAAAGAGACATAGATAGGATGCAAAGCTGGGCTGAAAAATGGCAAATGGAGTTTAACCCTGATAAATGTGAGGTGATTCATTTTGGTAGGACAAATTTAAATGTGGATTACAGGGTCAAAGGTAGGGTTCTGAAGACTGTGGAGGAACAGAGAGATCTTGGGGTCCATATCCACAGATCTCTAAAGGTTGCCACTCAAGTGGATAGAGCTGTGAAGAAGGCATATAGTGTGTTAGCTTTTATTAACAGGGGGTTGGAGTTTAAGAGCCGTGGGGTTATGCTGCAACTGTACAGGACCTTGGTGAGACCGCATTTGGAATATTGCGTGCAGTTCTGGTCACCTCACTATAAGAAGGATGTGGAAGCGCTGGAGAGAGTGCAGAGGAGATTTACCAGGATGCTGCCTGGTTTGGAGTGTCGGTCTTATGAGGAAAGGTTGAGGGAGCTGGGGCTGTTCTCTCTGGAGCGGAGGAGATTGAGGGGAGACTTAATAGAGGTTTATAAAATGATGAAGGGGATAGATCGAGTGAACGTTCAAAGACTATTTCCTCGGGTGGATGGAGCTATTACAAGGGGGCATAACTATAGGGTTCATGGTGGGAGATATAGGAAGGATATCAGAGGTAGGTTCTTCACGCAGAGAGTGGTTGGGGTGGGGAATGGACTGCCTGCAGTGATAGTGGAGTCAGACACTTTAGGAACATTTAAGCGGTTATTGGATAGGCACATGGAGCACACCAGGATGGTAGGGAGTGGGATAGCTTGATCTTGGTTTCAGATGAAGGTCGGCACAACATCGTGGGCCGAAGGGCCTGTTCTGTGCTGTACTGTTCTATGTTCTATGTTCTATGTTCTATATTCTTATACATCTGCCGTCCTTATCTGGTCTGGCCGACATGCGACTCCAGAGCCACAGCAATGTGGTTGACTCTTAACTGCCCTCTGGAATGGCCTAGCAAGCCACTCAGTTCAAGGGCAATCAGGAATGGGGCAATAAATCCTGGCCCAGCTTGTGATACCACACCCCATGAAAGAATAGAGAAGACAAAATTGTTTGATTCTGGACACCACGGCTGGTATTTTACGACCTTGCTTGGGCAAGGCTCGTAAAATCCCGGGGCAGGCGTGGTGGTAAAATTCCAGCCCACACCTCAGGAAGGATGTTTTGCACCAGAATGATACCATGGCTTAGTCTTCAGGGTTAAAATAATGTGGGAGGGAGAGTAGGATGGGCTGGAGAAAGGAAGGGAAGTGTTATATAGTGCTTATAACCGTGAACAGAGGCCGGTGTGGAGAACAAAGGCTGGCATAAACAGTTGGGCCAAATGGCCAGTTTCTGTGTTACACCTTCTTTACAATTCTATGTTTATCCAACTTCTCCTAATGCATCGACTACTCACTTCAACCATTCCCTGTGGCAGTGAGTTCAATGTTATCACCACGTACTCTCTGGGTGAAGACATTTCTCCTGATTTCCATGCCGATGATCTCAAATATTTCACTCCTAGTTTTACTCTACGCTGCAGTGGAGCTGTCTTCTGTACCCCTGCCCTGACTAACTCCTTCACAATTTCAAAGACTTCAGGAGAAAAGAGTCCCAGCCTGTTCAGCCTTCATTGACACTCAGAGTCTGCCAGTTCTGACAATAATTCTTGTAATAAAATAAATTGCACTCTCTCTGTAGTAGCTCCCTGTATCTTTTTCTTGTAACGTGAAGAGCGGGAGCCTACACAAATCGTACAGAAACTGTTTTCCAAGTTGAAAGGTAAATGGGAGTTATCCGGCCTTAACGAGGCGTCATGGCAACGGGGCCTACATTTGAGGAAAGGTTGACTGTGGGTATTGGGCCCACAAAAAAATAGGCTGCAGTCCTGGACTGTTACAGAACAGAAAATAGACAATCTTTTGTGCAAGTCTGCAGCTCATATGAGCTCATAAGTTGAACAAATAATGAAAGGATTGAACCCATGATCTCATCATACAGTGCACAGCATTAAAGTCAAAGTGAAATTAAAGACATATTTTAGTGTTTCAGGCAAAGTTTGATTACAATCTAAACACAGGATAATTTATCGGAATTAGAAAAAAGACTTTATTCATCGAAATTTGTTTTGGAATGGCTTTTAAAATTGTCCTTGACTGAGGGAAAATGTAAAACCCCCTTTCTATAATTGTGGGAAAGATTTGCAGATGAAGGCTTTCTTTTATTCGTTCATGAGAAGTGGAGATGCCAGCGTTTATTGCCCGTCCCTAATTCATAGAATCCCTACAGTGCAGAAGGAGGCCATTTGGCCCATTGAGTCTGCACCGACCACAATCTCACCCAGGCCCTGTTCTTGCAAACGCACATATTTACCCTGCTAATCCCCCTGACACTATAGGGCAATTTAGCATGGCCAATCCACCTAACCCGCACATCTTTGGACTGTGGGAGGAAACCCATGCAGACATGGGGAGAACGTGCAAACTCCACACAGACAGAGGCCCAAGACCGGAATTGAACTCGGGTCCCTTGCGCTATGAGGCAGCAGTGCTAACCACTATGCCACTATGCTGCCCTGACAAGGTGGTGGTGAGCTGCCGCCTTAAATAATCACAGTCCATGTGCTGTAGGTGCACCCGCAGTCAAAAGAAAAATTATCTATAGTTAAGAAAGCCCACCAACTTTCTCAGGAAGCTAAGGAAATTCGGCTTGTCCGCTACGACCCTCACCAATTTTTTGAGATACACCATCGAAAGCATCCTTTCCTGATGTATCACAGCTTGGTATGGCTCCTGCTCTGTCCAAGACCGCAAGAAACTACAAAGGGCCGTGAACGAAGTCCAGTCTATCACTCAAACCAGCCTCCCATCCATTGACTCTGTCTACACTTCCCGCTGCCTCAGAAAAGCAGCCAGCATAATCAAGGACCCCCACGCACCCCGGACATTCTCTCTTCCACCTACTTCCATCAGGAAAAAGACACAAAAGTCTGAGGTCACGTACCAACTGACTCAAGAACAGTTTCTTCCCTGCTGCCATCAGACTTTTGAATGAGGACTTACCTCATATTAAGTTGATCTTTCTCTATACCCTAGCTATGACTGCAACACTACATTCTGCACCCTCTCCTTTCCTTCTCTATGAGCGGTATGCTTTGTACAGCGCGCAAGAAACAATACTTTTCATTGTATACTAACACATGCGACAATAATAAATCAAATCAAATCAAATCAAATCTTTGTTAACATATTTTGATATGATGTTTGTTGTTTAGCAACCAGAGGTCCACATTTGGACAGCAAGAGCAGTGAGCCAGTTTGGAACTGGGTAATGCAGAGGCAAGGAGCATTCTACAGACACTGCCAGTGCAGGGAGGGACAGAGGGCCAGTCCCAATCTAAAAAAACAAACATCCCTAAAACCAGGGAATGAGAGTCATGGCCCTTAGGACCATCCCATTTTCCTGCACTTGTCCCATATCCTTGAATATATATAATGGGTAACATGGGTAATTCATAGTCACACAGGATCATGCATGCAAATGTATCTATCGTCAGCTGAGAGAAAGAGATTGTTGTATTTTTTTTGATGTGATGTTTGTATTTCTTTTATATAGAAAAGGGGATGTTTGGATTTTGCAAATGTAATCCTGCACAGTTTGACTAACTGGCTTGACATAGTCATTGGACTTTGCCATCTTAGGATCAATTGAATAAAGCCTCTCACAGAAACACACACTAATCAAAATTGCTGTCCGTGTACTCACAACAGTTAGTCTTTGGATATCCCTTCCTCAGAGAACAGTGGAGGCTGGATCATTGAATATATTCAAAGGTGTGTTAGATAGAATTTTGATTGACAAGGGAGCCCAGGGGGGACAAGTCGGAAAGTGAAGTTGAGGCCATAACCTTATTGAATGGCAGAGCAGGCTTGAGGGGCCAAATGGCCTACTCCTGTCCGAATTCATATGATCTTACGATCTGATGTACAGTGCACAGTAGCTAACGGGAGAATAAATTGCACAAATGTACACATATATGCTACAAAGGGCATCAAGATTCCTCCCCTGAAGTGGCAGCAGTGAACATGCTGGAATTTTACAACAACTAAGAGTTCCATGCTGACTTTTCCTGCTTTTCATTCCGGGATTTTTTTAGACTGCATTACAAATTGTGAGACTGTCACAGTGGGATTTTGAACTCCCATTGATTGATGTTTCTCAAGAACCCCAATACCTCCTCCTTTTTGATCTCAACATAACTCAAATTATCTACACATCCTTTCCCAGACTCAACATCCACCAAGTCCTTCTCTTTGGTGAATACTGATGCAAAGTACTCATTTAATACCTCGCCCATTTCCTCTGGCTCCACACATAGATTCCCTCCCTTGTCCTTGAGTGGGCCAACCCTCTCCCTGGCTACCCTCTTGCTCTTTATATATGTGTAAAAAGCCTTGGCATTTTCCTTAACCCTGCTGCCAATGCTTTTTCATGACCCCTTTTAGCTCTTCTTACTCCTTGCTTAAGTTTCTTTCTACTCTCCTTGTATTCCACACTTGCTTCGTGTGTTCCCAGCCTCCTAACTTTGACAAATGCTTCCTTTTTCTCTTTGACGAGGCTCACAATATCTCTCGTTATCCAAGGTTCCCAAAACTTGCCATACTTATCCTTCATCCTTACAGGAATGTGCTGGTCCTGAATCCCTATCAACGTACACTTGAAAGCCTCACACATGCCAGATGTTGATTTACCCTCAAACATCTGCCCCCAATCTACATTCTTCAGTTCCTGTCTAATATTGTTGTAATTAGCCTTCCCCCAATTTAGCACCTTAACTTGAGGACTACACTTATCTTTATCCATCAGTACCTTAAAGCTTACTGAATTGTGGTCACTGTTCCCAAACTGCTCCCCTACTGAAACATCGACCACCTGGCCGAGCTCATTCTCCAATACCAGGTCCAGTATGGCCCCTTCCCTAGTTGGACTATCTACATACTGTTTCAGGAAGCCCTCCTGGATGCTCCATCCATGCCCCTAGCACTAAGTGAGTCCCAGTCAATATAGGGGAAATTAAAATCTCCCACCACAACAACCCTGTTACTTTTACACCTTGCCAAAATCTGCCTACACATCTGTTCCTCAATCTCCTGCTGGCAGTTGGGTGGCCTATAGTAAACCCCCAACATTGTGACTACACCCTTCCTATTCCTGAGCTCTACCCATATTGCCTCGCTGTATGAGCCCTCCGAGGTGTCCTCCCGGAGTACAGCTGTGATATTCTCCTTAACCAGTAGTGCAACTCCCCCACCCCTTTTATATCTCCCTCTATCACTCCTGAAACATCTATATCCTGGAATGTTAAGCTGCCAATCCTGTCCTTCCCTTAACCAAGTCTCTGTAATGGCAACTACATCATAGTTTCTAGTACTAATCTAAGCTCTAAGTTCATCTGCGTTACCTGTTACACTTCTCACATTGAAACAAATGCACTTCAGTCCACCAGACCCTCTCTGATTAGCAATCCCACCCTGCCTGCTGTTTCTCTGAGTCTTACTGGCCCTACTCTCTCGTTCCCCTTCAGCTAATTCACCTTTGTTTTGGTTCCCACCCCCCTGTCAAACTAGTTTAAATCCTCCCATGTGACACTAGCAAACCTCCCGGCCAGAATATTTGTGCCCCTCCAGTTTAGATGCAACCCGTCCTTCTTGTACAGGTCCCATCTGCCCCGGAAGAGACCCCAATGGTCCAGATATCTGAAACCCTCCCTCTTACACCAGCTGTTCAGCCACGTGTTGAGCTGCACTATCTTCCTATTCCTAGCCTCACTGGCATGTGGCACTGGGAGTAATCCTGAGATTACAACCCTAGAAGTTCTGCTTTTTAACTTTCTACCTAACTCCCTAAACTGCTGCTGCAGGACCTCATCACTCTTCCTACCTATGTCGTTAGTACCAATATGTACCACGACCTCTGGCTGTTCACCCTCTCCCTTCAGAATGCTTTCTGTCCGTTCAGAGACATCCTGGACCCTGGCACCAGGGAGGCAACATCCCATCCTGGAGTCTCTTTCACATCCACAGAAATGCCTATCTGCAACCCTAAGTATAGAGTCCCCTATAACTATTGCTCTAGTCCTCTTTGTCCCTCCCTGCTTAACAACAGAGCCAGCCGTGGTACCACTGCTTTGGCTGCTGCTGCTGTTATCCCCTGATAGTCCATCTCCCCAACAGTATCCAAAATGGTATACTTGTTAGAGAGAGGGATGACCACAGGGGATTCCTGCACTGACAGCCTGCCCCTTCTGGCGGTCACCCATCTATCTGCCTGCACCTTGGGTGTGACCACGTCTCTAAAGCTCCATCTATGACACTTTCCGCCTCCTTCATGCTCCTAAGTGCATCCAGCTGCTGCTCCAACCTATCCATGCGGTCTGTAAGGAGCTGCAATTGGGTGCACTTCCTGCAGACATAGTCACCCGAGACGCTGGAAGCATCACAGATCTCTCACATCTCCCAAGTGCAACACTTAACCCCACTGACCGACATCTCGAGCATCAATTAAATTATTTGAAAAAAATGATAAAACTCTTACCTTCACTTTTACCGTCTCACAGTGGCCTTTTTTTTTGGTTAGAGGAGGAGGGAGGGTGGGAAACACTATTGTAGTGTTTCGGGTTTACTGCTCCTTGTCACCCAGATCTTCTGCTTCCCACTTCTTGGTAAATGTTGCTGGCCCGACTTCTCCCCAGAATGCACCAGTGAAGTCCCTCAGCCGCCTCTACAGGATGGGCTTGGGCATTGAGAGAAACCTTTGTATCCTCACTGGCTATAGGGGAGGTCATGATATGGAGATGCCGGCGTTGGACTGGGGTGAACACAGTAAGAAGTCTCACAAGACCAGATTAAAGTCCAACAGGTTTATTTGGTAGCAAATACCATAAGCTTTCGGAGCGCTGCTCCTTTGTCAGATGGAGTGGAAATGTGCTCTTAAACAGTGCACAGAGACACAAAATCAAGTTACAGAATATTGATTAGAATGTCAATCTTCAGGTAAGCGTTCTCCAAGGCGGCCTTCACGACACACGACAGCGCAGAGTCACTGAGCAGAAACTGATAGCCAAGTTCCGCACACATGAGGACGGCCTAAACCGGGAAGTTGGGTTTATGTCACATTATCAGTAACGCCCACAGCTTGCCTCCTGGCCTTGCAGAATCTCACTAGCTGTTCTGTCTGGAGACAATACACATCTCTTTAACCTGTGTTTAATGTTCCCTCCACCCACATTGTCTGTACCTTTAAGATCTGGTTGGTTGTAGGGATTCGCATTCTAATCAGTATTCTGTAACTTGATTTTGTGTCTCTGTGCACTGTTTGAGAGCACATTTCCACTCCATCTGACCAAGGAGCAGCGCTCCGAAAGCTTATGGTATTTGCTACCAAATAAACCTGTTGGACTTTAACCTGGTGTTGTGAGACTTCTTACTGTATACGGGAGGTCCCAGAGGATTGGAGAATAGCCAATGTTGTTCCTTTTTTTAAGAAGGGTAGCAAGAATAATCCAGGAAATTACAGGCCGGTGAGCCGGGAAATTATTGGAGAGATTCTTCGAGACAGGATTTATTCCCACTTGGAAATAAGTGGACGTATTAGTGAGAGGCAACATGGTTTTGTGAAGGGGAGGTCGTGTCTCACGAGCTTGATCGAGTTTTTCGAGGAAGTGACAAAGATGATTGATGAGGGTAGGGCAGTGGATGTTGTCCACATGGACTTCAGTAAGGCCTTTGACAAGGTCCCTCATGGCAGACTGGTGCAGAAGGTGAAGTCGCATGGGATCAGAGGTGAGCTGGCAAGGTGGATGCAGAACTGGCTCGGTCAAAGAAGACAGAGGGTAGCAGTGGAAGGGTGCGTTTCTGAATGGAGGGCTGTGACAAGTGGTGTTCCTCAGGGATCAGTGCTGGGAACTTTGCTGTTTGTAATATATATAAATGATTTGGAGGAAAATGTAACTGGATTGATTAGTAAGTTTGCAGACGACACAAAGGTTGGTGGATTTGCGGATAGCAATGAGGACCATCAGAGGATAGAGCAGGATATAGATCAGTTGGAGACTTGGGCGGAGAGATGGCAGATGGAGTTTAATCCAGACAAATGTGAGGTAATGCATTTTGGAAGGTCTAATACAGATAGGAAATATACAGTAAATGGCAGAACCCTTAAGAGTATTGATAGGCAAAGAGATCTGGGTGTACAGGTACACAGGTCACTGAAAGTGGCAATGCAGGTGGAGAAGGTAGTCAAGAAGGCATATGGCATGCTTGCCTTCATCGGCCGGGGTATTGAGTTTAAAAATTGGCAAGTCATGTTGATGCTTTATAGAACCTTAGTGAGGCCGCACTTGGAATATAGTGTTCAATTCTGGTCGCCACACTACCAGAAGGATGTGGAGGCTTTGGAGAGGGTACAGAAAAGATTTACCAGGATGTTGCCTGGTATGGAGGGCATTAGCTATGAGGAGAGGTTGGAGAAACTTGGTTTGTTCTCACTGGAGCGACGGAGGTTGAGGGGAGACCTGATAGCAGTCTACAAGATTATGAGAGGCATGGACAGAGTGGATAGTCAGAAGCTTTTTCCCAGGGTGGTAGAGTCAATTACTAGGGGGCACAGGTTTAAGGTGCGAGGGGCAAGGTTTAAAGGAGATGTACGAGGCAGATTTTTTACACAGAAAGTAGTGGGTGCCTGGAACCCGTTGCCGGGGGAGGTAGTGGAAGTGGATACTGTCGTGACTTTTAAGGTGTGTCTTGACAAGTACATGAATGAGATGGGAACAGAGAGTATGGTCCCCAGAAGCTTAGGGGGTTTTGGTTAAGTCGGGCAGCATGGTCGGTGCAGGCGTGGAGGGCCGAAGGGCCTGTTCCTGTGCTGTAATTTTTTTTGTTCTTTATTCTTTGTTCTTATTAGATTATTAGTCCAGTAACATAACTACAGCAGAGTACTCTTGGAGGAGAGGAGGGGGGATTCCTCCGGAGATTTGGAAATTGGAAGCAGGGAATGTGAAACACATCGATCTAAATTTGAAGAATGCAATAAATACTCTGGAAGGAGCTTGAGTTTTGGTTTATTTTGGAGGAAAGGATGTGAGCGTTGAATTGAAACTTTTTTGAACTTTTGTAAACTGCCCTGACAGTATTCTGAATGCCGTTTCACTGACCTAATACAGCTCAACATGTATTTTCACCCACAAGAGATGCTAAGCGTGTGGCAGGGGTCCACAATCGAGTAATTCATGGCAAGGGGAAAGCCTCATCAGTCACTTTGTAAATTCCAGCTCCCTCTGACCATAAACATTTCCCCTCGTCTCTCTTCCCACTTATTTTCCCAGGACATTTCGCCTTTTCTTTTTCCTGTCACTTTGCAGGGTTAAAAGTTGTACAAGGTATCGAGTGACGGAATGCAGGGAAGCGGGATCGTGACTGAGTGTAACAGGCCACTTCTTGTGTTATTTTTTAATATAAATTTCATTTGTAATGGCTTTAACCTCTGCTTTGGCACAGATGAGGTTGGTTATCGACAGAACACCTGTTTGACTGCCTGGGCAGTCCTGTCATTTTCGACATGGTATTTGTTGGACTGGTTTTGGTTACAGAACACGTCTGTGAAAGAAATCCTCGTCGCCTTCTTCATGTTCACAGCAATTCTTGATTAACTATTCGTAAGTATGTACAGCAAAGGATACAAGCCGGGAATTTTTTATTTAATTCATTTGTGGGACATGGCTAGCCATTTATTGCCCATCCCTAGTTGCCCGAGGGCAGTTGAGAGTCAACCACATTGCTGTGGCTCTGGAGTCACATGTAGGCCAGACCAGGTAAGGACGGCAGATTTCCTTCCCTAAAAGACAGTAGTGAACCAGATGGGTTTTTCCGACAATCGACAATGGTTTCATGGTCATCAGTACATTCTTAATTCCAGATATTTTAATTGAATTCAAATTCCACCATCTGTCGTGGCAGGATTTGAACACAAGTCCACAGAACATTAGCTGAGTTTCCGGATTAATAGTCCAACGATAATACCACTGGGGCATTGCCTCCCCATATCTCCATCTCTAGGTCATAACCAACACCACACTGACCTTTGGGCCTAGGTCATGTAACTTCTAACATCACAGTGTAGGCAGTACTGTACTCAGTCCCACATTAACTCCGTATGTTCCGGGTGCTCCAGTTTCATAGAATCATAGAATCCTACAGAGCAGAAAGAGGCCATTCGGCCCATCAGGTCCGCACCAACCACAATCCCACCCAGGCCCTATCCACATATCCCTACATATTTACCCCCTAACCCCTCTAACCTATACATCCCGGGACACTAAGGGGCAATTTAGAATGGCCAATCAACCTAGCCCGCACATCTTTGGACTGCGGGAGGAAACCGGAGCACCCGGAGGAAACCCACGCAGACACAGGGAGAATGTGCAAACTCCACACAGACAGCGACCCGAGCCGGGATTCGAACCCAGGTCCCTGGAGCTGTGAAGCAGCAGTGCTAACCACTGTGCCATCGTGCCGCCCTCATATGTAGGTTAGGTGCATTGGCCATGTTAAATTCTCCCTCGGTGTACCCGGACAGGCGCCGGAGTGTGGCAACTGGGGGATTTTCACAGTAACTTCATTGCAGTGTTAATGTAAGTTTACTTGTGACACTAATAAATAAAGTTTAACTTGAACTCCTCCCACTGAGAAAAACCTTGATGGGAGGAGGCCAGATGTAACCCCCCCCTCCACCCTCCCCCCACCCCCCCCCACCCACCTCCGCCCCGCCCCCCCCGCCCCCCGCCCCCCTCCGCCCCCCGCCCCCTCCGCCCCCTGCCCCCCTCCACCCCCCGAATTTTGAGCTGGTATGCACATTGTTTATACATTTGAAATCAGTTTTAAGACAGAACTTCGAGAAATAAATAACAGCTGTCAATAAGAGAGACTGTAAGCTGTCAATTTGTATAAAAACAACGTTAGATCAAGAGAATGAGGACAATGGTGTGAAATTCAGGGAGAGAAAATGTGAGGTTCTTGAGCAAATTGAGACAGGGAAGGACAAGATATTGGAGGTGTTGGCAGCCTTGAGAGTGGATAAAACTCCAGGTCCGGATGAATTGTGCCCTCGGCTGCTGTGGGAGGGAAGGGAGGAGATTGCAGGGGCTCGGACCTAAATTTTCAATTCCTCTCTGGCCACGGGGAAGGTGCCAGACGACTGGAGAACAGCTAATGTTGTTCCGCTATTTAAGAAGAGTTGTCGAGATGAACCAGGAAACTAGAGACCAATGAGTCTCACATCAGTGGTAGGGAAACTATTGGAAAAACTTCTGAAGCTTTCCACTTGGAGAGGCAAAGCTTGATCAGGGATAGTCAGCATGGCTTTGTCAGAGTGAGGTCATGCCTAACAAATTTGATTGAATTTTTTGAGGAGGTGACCAGGTGTGTAGCTGAGGGTAGTGCAGTCGATGTCGTTTATATGGATTTCAGCAAAGGTCTGGAATGGGGGGATGGGGGTGAGTTAATAGGTTGTGATGAGTAAAGCATCGTAGCTGTGAGGGACAGCTCGGTGGATAGGATATTGGTATGTAGATAGGCTGGAAAATTGGGCGGGGATCCTGGATTCAGGATTCAATCCTGGACCGGGGAGTGGCGCGGGCTTGGAGGGCCGAAGGGCCTGTTCCTGTGCTGTATTGTTCTTTGTTCTTTGTTCTTTGTTTTGTCAATGTCCCACATGTGAGACTTGTAAAGAAGGTAAGTTCACATGGGATGCAGGGTAATTTGATAAAGTGGATTCAAAATTGGCTCAGTTGTAGGAGACGAGGGCTGGTGACAGAAGGCTGCTTTAGTGACTGGAAGCCAGTGTCCGGTGGCGTATCACAGGGATCTGTATTGGGCCCCTAATATTCATCATTTATATAAATGACATTGATGACTATGTGGGGGGTAGGATTAGTAAATTTGTGGTTAAGACAAAGATTGGACGGGTGGTTAACAGTGAGGCAGAGTGTCTTGGGTTACAAGAAGACTGTGGAGGAACAGAGAGATCTTGGGGTCCATATCCACAGATCTCTAAAGGTTGCCACTCATTGGATAGAACTGTGAAGAAGGCCTATAGTGTGTTAGCTTTTACTAACAGAGGGTTGGAGTTTAAGAGCTGTGGGGTTATGCTGCAACTGTACAGGACCTTGGGGAGACCACATTTGGAATATTGTGTGCAGTTCTGGTCACCTCACGATAAGAAGGATGTGGAAGCGCTGGAAAGAGTGCAGAGGAGATTTACCAGGATGCTGCCTGGTTTGGAGGGTAGGTCTTATGAGGAAAGGTTGAGGGAGCTAGGGCTGTTCTCTCTGGAGCGGAGGAGGCTGAGGGGAGACTTAATAGAGGTTTATAAAATGATGAAGAGGATAGATAGAGTGAACGTTCAAAGACTATTTCCTCAGGTGGATGGAGCTACTACAAGAGGGCATAACTATAGGGTTCATGGTGGGAGATACAGGAAGGATATCAGAGGTAGGTTCTTTACGCAGAGAGTGGTTGGGGTGTGGAATGGACTGCCTGCAGTGATAGTGGAGTCAGACACTTTAGGAACATTTAAGCGGTTATTGGATAGGCACATGGAACACACCAGGATGATAGGGAGTGGGATAGCTTGATCTTGGTTTCAGATAAAGCTCGGCACAACATCGTGGGCCGAAGGGCCTGTTCTGTGCTGTACTGTTCTATGTTCTATGTTCTAAGATATGGGCAGAATGGTCAAATGGACAGATAAGTGGCAGATTAAATTTAACCCTGAAAAGTGTGAGGCGATTGGAAGGAGTAATTTGACAAGGAAGCATTCAATGAATGGGAGGACAATAGGAAGTTCTGTGGAACAAAGGGACCTTGGCATTTTGGTCCACAGATCCCTGAAGGTCATTTTAGTAGGGTGGTGAAAACGGCATATGGGACACTTGCCTTTATCAGTCGAGGCATAGATTACAAAAGCAGAGAAGTCATGATGGAGTTGTATAAAACTTTGGTGAGGCCACAGCTGGAGCACTGGGTGCAGTTCTGATCACCACATTATCGAAAAGATGTGATTGCACTGGAGGGGGTGCAGAGGAGATTCACCAGGATGCTGCCTGGGATGGAACATTTAAGATAAGAAGAGAGGTTGTGTAGGCTTGGGTTATTTTCATTGGAGCAGAGAAGACTGAGGGCCAACCCAATCGAGGTGTTCAAGATTATGAGAGACATGGACAGCGTGGATAAGGAGCAACTGTTCCCCTTAGTTGAAGTGTCAGTCAATGAGGGGACATAGGTTTAAGGTGAGGGGCAGGAAGTTTAGGGGGGATGTGAGGAAAAACTTTTTTACCCAGAGGGTGTTGATGGTCTGGAATGCGCTGCCTGGGAGGGTGGTAGAGGCGGGTTGCCTCACATCCTTTAAAAAGTATCTGGATGAGCACTTAGCACGTCATAACATTCGGGGCCATGGGCCAAGTGCTGGCAGATGGGATTAGGTGGGAGTTCAGGTGTTTCCAATGTGTCGATGCGGACTCGTGGGCCAAAGGGCTTCTTCTGCGCTGTATGATTTTATGATTCTATGAAGTGATGAAGTAGAAGGACACCCATGTGAAGCAGAAACACAGTACAGACCAGTATAAATCAGAAGGGCCAAATGGCCTTTTTCTGTAAATGCAGCGAATAGAGATCAGGTGCCGAGAGAAAGTGTTTGCAAAGAAATCAGCCAATCACGACATGAGGGGAAATTCATACAGTGAGTAGTTAGGATCTGGAATGTACTGTCTGAGAGTGTGGTGGAGACAGATTCACACAGATGTTTGCATCTTTCTCCCGATGGAAGAAGATGGAAGAGAGTATATCCGGGATGAGTCAGGTCCTTGATTATGCTGGGTGCTTTGCTGAGGCAGCGGGAAGGGTAGACAGAGTCAATGGATGGGAGGCTGGTTTGCGTGATGGACTGGGCTACATTCACTGCCCTTTGTAGTTTCTTGCGGTCTTGGGCAGAGCAGGAGCTATACCAAGCTGTGATACAACCAGAAAGAATGCTTTCTATGGTGCATCTGTATAAGTTGGTGAGAGTCGTAGCGGACATGCCAAATTTCCTTAGTCTTCTGAGAAAGTAGAGGCACTGGTGGGCTTTCTTAACTATAGTGTCGGCATGGGGGGGACCAGGACAGGTTGTTGGTGATCTGGACACCTAGAAACTTGAAGCTTGCAACCATTTCTACTTCGTCCCTGTTGATGTACTACGCTTCCTGAAGTCGATGATAATCTCCTTAGTTTTGTTGACATTGAGGGAGAGATTATTGTTGCTGCACCAGTTCACCAGATTCTCTATCTCATTCCTGTACCCTGTCTCATTATTGTTTGAGATCTGACCCACTACGGTGGTGTCGTCAGCAAACTTGAATATCGAATTGGAGGGGAATTTGGCCACACAGTCAGATTCTGGAGCACCCTCGCCCATCACTATCATCGACATTATTTCAGTGCAGCACGGGGCTTTAGAATTATGGAGGGTACAGTATTTGAATAAATAAATCCATGTTATCAATGCCTGACCAGGTTTTCTCTCTATTTTATGCTTCATGTCCATATTCACATCTGGGTCATACACTTGTATTTAGTCATTCCAACCTTATTTTGTACCACAAAAAATTCCAAAAAACCCTGAAGTGTGGCACGGTGACACAGTGGTTAGCACTGCTGCCTCACAGCGCCAGGGACCCGGGTTCGATTCCCGGCTTGGGTCACTGTCTGTGTGGGGTCTGCACGTTCTCCCCATGTCTGTGTGGGTTTCCTCCGGATTCTCCAGTTTCCTCCCATGAGTCCGAAAGATGTGCTGGTTAGGGTGCATTGGCCATGCTAAATTCTCCCTCAGTGTACCCGAACAGAGTGTGGCAACTAGGGGATTTTCACAGTAACTTCATTGCAGTGTTAATGTAAGCCTACTTGTGACATTAATAAGTAAACCTAAACTTTACGTGCCTCCCAAGCGTCGAGGCTGAAGAGGTTACACTGAGCTTAGAATCACTGAATGGTTACACTACAGGTGGAGGCCATTCGGTCCATTGTTTCCATACCGGCTCTCTGGAAGAGCAACTCACTTCATCCCATTCCCTTCCGTTCCCTGAGAACCTTCTTTCCTCAGGTATTTATCCAATTCTCTTTCAAATGTGTTGACTACAGTCTCAGGCAGGGAGCGTATCGCTGGAATTCTCTACCCCAGAGGATTGTGAATGCCCCAGCTCACAGATGAATATAGTGGAACATGGGCCAAGTGTGCCGGTAACATGGTAGTGCAGAGGAGAAAGAGGGACAGCTTGGGGTGCAGGTGATGAGGGGAGGGAGAGGGTAGGAAAGGCAACCGAAAGTAGAGGGTGGACAGGGGGTGATAAAGATGGCAAGGTGGAATGTGGGGATGGGCTGAAGGGGAGAGCGAGGAATCAGGAGTAAGAGGGTTAGAGCAAAGACTGGACTGAGGAGGAGAGTGGAGAAGGGGAGAGCAAGTAGGATTGGGAAAGGGACAAGGGAGAGGAAGGGGAGAGGGTCACTGTGCTGACAGTGGAAGGGGTGGGGGGGGGGGGTGGAAGAGCTTGGCTAAAATAAAGGGGAATAACCTCAAAATTAGGCCATTTAGGGTGATGTCATGGAGCATTTCTTCACACAAGGGGCAGTGTAAATCTAAACGTTTAAAGTTTACTTATTATTGTCACAAATAGGCTTACATTAACGCTGCAATGAAGTTACTGTGAAAATCCCCTAGCCGCTACACTCTGGCGCCTGTTCAGGTAACACTGAGGGTGAATTTAGCGCAGCCAATGCACCCTAACCAGTACGTCTTTCAAACTGTGGGAGGGAATCAGAGCACCCGGAGGAAACCCACGTAGACACAGGGGGAACGTGCAGACTCCACACAGAGAGTGACCCAAGCCGGGAACTGAACTCGGATCCCTGGCGCTGTGAGGCAGCAGTGCGAGCCATTGTGCCACCCCGTGCTACCCCATGAGGGAACTCTCTCCCTCAGAAAACTGTCGAGGCTGGAGGGTTAGGTGAAAATTTCAAAAGCTGGAAGATTTTTGATTGGCAGACCTTGTTCAGGATTACGGAAACAAGTGGAGTTAAGATGCAGATCGACCCTGATAAGTGAGATGAGAGAACAGGTTGGAGGGGCTGAAGGACCTTCCTCCTATTCCTGTGTTGCCAGCTCCTGACGCGTCCCTGCCAGGCTTTGTGAGAGATTTTTTTCTTTGCTTCTTTACATAAATTTCAGAAGCTATGTGGGGGAGAGAAGCGTGTTGAAGATTAAAGCAGCTTTCGAAGAATATTCGCTGACTCGCTCCCTCGCAAGGTTGAATCATGTCAGCCCCTCGTTATCAGTGGAACGCCAGGCTGTGTGTGACTGTAAGAATTAATGGCATTTTCATAAAAGGGCCAAAAGAAGCAGAAGATTTAAACATATGGCAGGTTTCTGTGATAAATGGAAACATAATTGAGAGAAGGAAACACAACACAGAGCATGTCTGTATGTGAGTGTGAATGTGTGTGTGTGTGTGTACTGGCATGTGCCTGTGTGTGTGTGTGTGGTGTGAGTATGTGTGTGCGTAAGAGAGTGAGTGTGTGCGTTTGAGTGTGTATGTGAGTGCATGTAGTGTGTGTATGAGTATGTGTGAGTGTGAGTATTTGTGTGTATGTGTATGTGTATGGATGTTGAAGTTGTGGATGTTGAAGTTATGGAAAGAGTATGTGTGTGTTTACGTGTGTGTGCATGTGAGTATAAATCATAGAAATCATAGAAACCCTACAGTGCAGAAGGAGGCCATTCGGCCCATCGAGTCTGCACCGACCACAATCCCACCCAGGCCCTACCCCCACATATTTACCCGCTAATCCCTCTAACCTACGCATCTCAGGACTCTAAGGGGCAATTTTTAACCTGACCAATCAACCTAACCTGCACATCTTTGGACTGTGGGAGGAAACCGGAGCACCCGGAGGAAACCCACGCAGACACGAGGAGAATGTGCAAACTCCACACAGACAGTGACCTGAGCCGGGAACCGAACCCAGGACCCTGGAGCTGTGAAGCAGCAGTGCTAACCACTGTGCTACCGTGCCGCCCATATGTGTGTATATATGTGAACATGTGTGTGTGTGTGAATGCGTCTGTGTATATGTGTGTGCCAGTGCGTGTGTACGTGTGTCAGTGCATGCATAATGTGTGTGTGAGTGTTTGTGTGTGTATATGTGTGTGCCAGTGCGTGTATGTACATGTGAGTGCATCTGTATACGTGTGTGTGTGTGTGTGTGTGTGAGCTAGAATTTGAAATGAGAGTCCAATCCTATATTTTCTTGTCAAACCCATCCCCTTTCAAATTAATCTTTCAGGTTAATTACTGCTGCGTTACTGGTCACTTTTGCAAGTAAAGTAAAGTTTATTTATTAGTCACAAGCAAGGCTTACATTAACACTGCAATGAAGTTACTGTTAAATTGTCCAAACTCCGGCGCCTGTTTGGGTTATTGCACCTAACCAGCACATCTTTCAGGCTGGAATATGGGAGGTCACAGGGAGGAAACTGGAGCACCCGGAGGAAATCTACACAGACACAGGGAGAACGTGCAGAGTCCACACAGACAGTGACCTGATGCCGGGAATCAAACCCAGGTCCCTGACGCTGTGAAGCAGCAGTGCTAACCACTGTGCCACCGTGCTCTAGTTAATCTTCTTCAATTCAACACTAAAAACAAAATGAATAAACAGAGTTAAATCAGAACAAAGATAGAAACAGCAGTCCCCTAGAATGATCAGCTGGAATACTGTGTGCAGTATTGGTCCCCTTATTTGCGGAAGAATATATTGGCCTTGGAGAGAGTGCAGAGAAGGTTCACCAGGTTGATACCAGAGATGAGGGGTGTTGATTATGAGGAGAGACTGAGCAGATTGGGTTTGTATTCGTTGGAATTTAGAAGGCTGAGGGGGGATCTTATAGAGACCTATAAGATAATGAAGGGACTGGATAGGGTAGAGATGGAGAGATTCTTTCCACTTAGAAAGGAAACTAGAACTAGAGGGCACAGCCTCAAAATAAAGGGGGGTCAGTTTAGGACAGAGTTGAGGAGGAACTTCTTCTCTCAGAGGGTGGTGAATCTCTGGAATTCTCTGCCCACTGAAGTGGTGGAGGCTACCTCATTGAATATGTTTAAATCACGGATAGATGGATTCCTGATCGGTAAGGGAATTAGGGGTTATAGGGATCAGGCGGGTAAGTGGAACTGATCCACTTCAGATCAACCATGATCTTATTGAATGGTGGGGCAGGCTCGAGGGGCTAGATGGCCTACTCCTGCTCCTAGTTCTTATGTTCTTATGTTCTTATCTGCCTCTGATTGTAAATTTTGCCCCCCTTGTGAATGCCCACCCATCAGGGGTAAAGGATTCCCTCTATCTACCCGCTCAAATCCCAGAACCCTCAATCAATTCACCCTGTGACCTCCCATATTCCAGAGGGTCCATTGAAATGAGTTCCCATTTGCTCAAATGTTCAACAGTAATTAAACTCGGAGGAGAATTTGCCCCCAGGGGAATGGTGATCATTTTTGATCCCAGTAACAGTTTTAACAACACCAGGTTAAAGTCCAACAGGTTTATTTGGTAGCAAATAGCATTAGCTTTCGGAGCGCTGCTCCTTCGTCAGACGGAGTGAAAATTTGCTCTCAAACAGGGCACAGAGACACAAAAATCAAGTTACAGAATACTGATTAGAATGCAAATCTCTACAGCCAACCAGTTCTTAAAGATACAGACAATGTGAGTGGAGGAGGGAGCATTAAGCACAGGTTAAAGAGATGTGTATTGTCTCCAGACAGGACAGCCAGCAAGTCCAGGAGGCAAGCTGTGGGGGTTACTGATAGTGGGACATAAAGCCAACATCTCGGTTTACGCCATCCTCATGTGTGCGGAACTTGGCTATCAGTTTCTGCTCAGCGACTCTGCGCTGTTGTGTATCGTGAAGGCCGCCTTGGAGAACGCTTACCCGAAGATCAGAAACCGAATGCCCGTGACCGCTGAAGTGCACCCCCACAGGAAGAGAACAGTCTTGCCTGGTGATTGTCGAGCGGTGTTCATTCATCCGTTGTCGTAGCGTCTGCATGGTTTCCCCAATGTACCATGCCTCGGGACATCCTTTCCTGCAGCGTATCAGGTAGACAACGTTGGCCGAGTTGCAAGAGTAGGTACCGTGTACCTGGTAGATGGTGTTCTCACGTGAGATGATGGCATCTGTGTCGATGATCCGGCACGTCTTGCAGAGGTTGCTGTGGCAAGGTTGTGTGGTGTCGTGGTCACTGTTCTCCTGAAGGCTGGGTAGTTTGCTGCGGACAATGGTCCGTTTGAGGTAGTGTGGTTGTTTGAAGGCAAGAAGTGGGGGTGTGGGGGTGGCCTTGGCGAGATCTTCGTCTTCATCAATGACATGTTGAAAGGCTCCGGAGGAGATGCCGTAGCTTCTCCGCTCCGGGGAAGTACTGGACGACGAAGGGTACTCTGTCCGTCATGTCCCGTGTTTGTCTTCTGAGGAGGTCGGTGCGGTTTTCGCTGTGGCGCGTCGGAACTGTCGATCGATGAGTCGAGCTCCATATCCTGTTCTTACGAGGGCATCTTTCAGCGTCTGGAGGTGTCTGTTGTGATCCTCCTCATCCGAGCAGATCCCGTGTATTCGGAGGGCTTGTCCGTAGGGGATGGCTTCTTTAACGTGTTTCGGGTGGAAGCTGGAGAAGTGGAGAATCGTGAGGTTATCCGTGGGCTTGCGGTACAGTGAGGTGCTGAGGTGACCGTCCTTAATGGAGATGCGTGTGTCCAAGAATGTAACCAATTCCGGAGAGTAGTTCATGGTGAGTCTGATGGTGGGATGGAACTTGTTGATGTCATCATATAGTTGTTTCAGAGATTGTTCACCATGACTCCAAAGGAAGAAAATGTCATCGATGTATCTAGTGTATAGCATCGGTTGAAGGTCCTGTGCGGTGAAGAAATCTTGTTCGAACCTGTGCCTGAAGATGTTGGCATATTGAGGTGCAAATTTGGTCCCCATGGCTGTTCCGTGTGTCTGGATGAAGAACTGGTTGTTGAAGGTGAAGACATTGTGGTCCAGGATGAAGCGGATGAGTTTTGAAATTGCATCTGGAAACTGGCAGTTGTCGGCGTTGAGTACTGAGGCCGTTGCAGCAATGCCATCATCGTGGGGGATGCTGGTGTAGAGTGCCGAGACATCCATTGTGACGAGGAGTGCTCCTGGTTCAACTGCTCCATGTGCGTTGAGTTTCTGTAGGAAGTCCGTAGTGTCGTGACAAAAGGGATCATTTTTGATGCCATGGACCCGTTTAGACTCCACTGCCGGAATTTTACTGCCCTGCCCGCCTCGGGAATCGGAGTGAACGAGGGACGGAGCATGGGGAAGGTCCGTTGACCTCAGGCGGAATTTTGCGGTTTCGGGTCGAGCGAGGCCGTAAAGTCCCACCCCATGTTTCCGAGCCAGCTCAGCCGAGAGGTTTCCAAAGGAAATGATGGGAATTTCTCTCCACATTGACAAATATCGGGCAGTTCACATTAAACCCTCACCCCCCGGACACTCTCAATCTCGATCACAATTGCTGGTTTGTTTGGACATGTCGGGGTGTGGGGGTTGGGGGGTGGGGGAGGGGGGGTGTAGTTATTTGGTGAGCTGAGGGTTGGCAGACTGCTCTGTCACGGACGCCATTCTAAACCCACTCCTGTCATTATCCCGCCTACGAACCTTTAACTGGGATTGCAGTCAGGTGCTGCTTTTACCTTTGCCTAACCCAGAACACCTTCCAGATTTATAGATTCATTGACATCTACAGCAGAGAAGGAAGCCATTGGACCCATTGTGTCCACGCTGGTCAACAAAGATCTGATTACATTTTTGTAAGGCCCGTGAGGTTGGACTCTTTTATTTGAAGTTTATTTATTTATTAGTCACAAGTAAGGTTTACATTAACACTACAATGAAGTTACTGTGAAAATCCTCTAGTCGCCACACTCCGGCTCCTGTTCGGGTACACTGGCCAATGCACCCTAACCAGCACGTCTTTTGGACTGTGGGGGGAAACCGGAGCACCCGGAGGAAACCCACACAGACACGGGGAGAATGTGCAAACTCCACACAGACAGTGACCCAAACTGGGAATCGAACCTGGGTCCCTGGCGCTGTGAGGCAGCCGTGCTAACCACTGTGCCACCGTGCCGCCATTCTGAGAGACCTTGGAGTATGAGCTCCCTGATTGAGGTTATAATTGCCTGCCCAATCAGAGAGCCTCAGCTGTATATAAATGTGGGAGTCTCAGGTCCACTGACACTCTGGATTCTGACTGTGTATCTGAAGCATTCTAGGAGCGGATTAGAGTCTGTAAAGCGCAGAAATCTTGTGAAGTGACACCGGCCTCTGAGAAGTTATTTCAATTTTCCAACGCTTTTCCACCCTCCAGGGGTTTCTGGAGTTTATGGCAGCGCGGGTGAATATCTAAATGCTTCGTAAATGTTACAAGAGTTTCTGACACAACCGCCCTATCAGGCAGTGCGTTCCAGACTCCCGTCACCCTCTGGGTAAAAAGGTTTCTCCTCAATTCCTCTCTTAGCCTTCTTATACCTTAAATCTCCCCCCCTCCCCCCTCCCCTACCCCCCGACCCTGGTTATTGAGCCCTCAGCTAATGGAAAAAGTGCCTTCCTCTCCATCCTCTCTGTTCCACTCATAACCTTCTACACCGCCATCAGGTCCCTCCTCAACCTTGCCTGCTCCAAGAAAACATTCATATAGCATATTAACGTAGCAACAAAAAAAAGATTTGACGCTAAATCACAGTTGAGGATATTAGCGCAGGGCCGAGACCGCTGAAGCTTCTGGAAAAGGCAACACAGAAAGTATCTTTTTGTTCCATTCTACCCATGCAAGTTCCTCCAACTATTCCAATTCCCATTCCCCTGTTGCTCTGTTGATATATTTTCTTTTCAATATTCCTCTCTCCCTCAGTAACAGCTTGTGTTCTACCAGCTCTGGCCCCATCACCACTCAATGGACCAACGTCCTTAATTTCTAAGTGGTAATAAAGGGCAGCACGGTGGCACAGTGGTTAGCACGGCTGCCTCACAGCGCCAGGGACCCAGCTTCGATTCCCGGTTCGGGTCACTGTCTGTGTGGAGTCTGCACATTCTCCCCGTGTCTGCGTGGGTTTCCTCTGGGTGCTCCGGCTTCCTCCCACACTCCAAAGATGTGTAAAGTCAGTGGATTGGCCATGCTAAATTGCCCCTTAGTGTCCCAAGATGTGTAGGTTGGATGGATTAGCCATGATAAATGTCTGTGGGGTTACGGGGATAGGGTGGGGGAAGAGGGCCTGGGTAAGATACACTGTCAGAGAGTCGGTTCAGACTTGATGGGCCAAATGGCCTCATTCTGCACTGTATGGATTCTATGAGACAATGCCTGCTCACTGGGGAGTTGCCCCTTTCAGCCTGAAGACCGTTCCTAATTTTCAAACCCTGTATTAGAAACATAGAATCCTACAGTGCAGAAGGAGGCCATTCGTCCCATCGAGTCTGCACCGACAACAATCCCACCCAGGCCCTATCCCCGTAACCCCACGCATTTACCCGGCTAATCCCTCTAATTTGCGCATCCCGGCACACTAAGGGGCAATTTAGCCAATGCACCCTAACCAGCATGTCTTTCGGACTGTGGGAGGAAACCAGAGCAACCGGTGGAAACCCGCGCAGAAACGGGGAGAACGTGCAGACTCCGCACAGACGGTGACCCAAGCCAGGAATCAAACCCAGGTCCCTGGCGCTGAGTGGCAGCAGCGCTAACCACTGTGCCACCGTGCCGCCCTTTGTGGGGACTTGTGCTGGAATTTTACCACCTCGCCTGCCCGAGGCCGGTAAGACCCGCCCGAGGCCAACGGAGAGTGCCATTCTGTGAGCAGGTGAAATTCCGGCCACGATGTGCAGGAATGGATTGCCTGCATTCCACCAGCGAGCACACTTTTAACAAAAAATGTCATTGGTTGTGTAGTGCTTTGGAATATCCTGAGATGGTGCAGGCTGTTACAGAAGGTTCTGTTTTGTGTAGTGGATGTACAGATGGTTCAGTCACTTGAAGAGAGGCCTGTTGTTCGACGCTGATTCGGGGCCTGAGCAAATGATTACTATCATTGAGAGCCTGGAGTATTCGAGCGAAGGACTACTTAAAGTTGTGACCTGCTGCCTGGTAACGCAACCCTTCGGCAGATTACAGCTCGACAAATTACTGCAACATCAATTTTGTCAATCCAGACTCAGAATTGGAAAAGAAACACTTCATCAGGTGGGAACCATTATCCCGTGCTCAGACTATTTCACCTTTCACACAGGAACATTCAATTCACTCATTCAGGGCCAGGCTTTCCTGATCCCTCAAAAATTCCTGCCCAAAGTCAACAGACTTTGCCGGTCTGTCACATTTTCTGTGTCCACACCCCCCCCCCCTGCCCCCCCAACTCTCCCCCCAGTTTAAGACAGAAGATAAGGAGGAATTTCATAGAATAGGGGCAGCACTGCTGCCTCACAGCGCCATGGACCCGGGTTCAATTCCGTACTCGGGTCACTGTCTGTGTGGAGTTTGCACGTTCTCCCCGTGTCTGTGTGGGCTTTTCCTCCGGGTGCTCCGGTTTCCTCCCATGCTCCAAGGTTGTGCGGGTTAGGTTGATTGGCCGTGCTAAATTGACCCCAGTGTCAGGGGATTAGCAAGGTAAATAAGTCGGATTGCGGGAATGGAGCCTGGGTGGGAATGTGGTCAGTGCAGGCTCGGTGGGCCGAATGGCCTCCTTCTGCACTGTCGGGATTCTATCATAATAAAAAAAATTATATCATAAAAAGAATCATAAAATCCCTACAATGCAGAAAGAGGCCATTTGGCCCATCAAGCCCACTTTAATCCCATCCAGGCCCTATCCCCGTAACCCCACGTATTTACTCTGCTAATCCCCCTGACACTGAGGGGCAATTTACCATGGTCAATCCACCTAACCTGCACATCTTTGGACTTTCTTTTGAACCTTCGGAATTCTGTACCCCAGAGACCTGTGGAGGCTCAAGTTATAAACTTGGTCGTTTTCACGGCTGAGACAGACAGCTTATTGAACTTTAGGAAAGTCAAGGGTCATGGGGAACATGCAGGAAAGTGGAAATGAGACCAAGATCCATGATCTTACTGATAGACAGAGCAGGCCCAAGGGGATGAATGGCCAGCTCCTGCTCCTACTATCTAAGATTCTTAACTTCCTTTCTTTAAGAATGTCTATCCCCGCCCACCACTACGCAAGCCCATTCCACCTCTTTAAATAACCAGACTCATTATAGGGTGCGGTCCCAAGATGTTGGGTGTCTCCTGTTGACCCCGCGACAGTGAAGGAAAGGTGATATATTTCCAAGTCAGGATGGTGAGCGGTTTGGAGGGAAACCTCCAGCTGGTGGTGTCTGCAGCCCTTGTGTTCCTAGGTGGGAGAGGCCATGGGTTTGGAAGGTGCTGTCGAAGGGAACCTTGCTGAGTTGCTGCAGTCCATCTTGTAGATGGTGCACACGGCTGCCACTGTGCGTCGGTGGTGGAAGGTGTGAATGTTTAGGTTGGTGGAGGGGGTACCAATCCAGGGGCAGCTTTGTCCTTAACGCTGTTGAGCTTCATGAGCAGAAATTGACCACAAAACAGGTGAGAGCAAAATGGTGGCGTTCGTATCACGGCGGTGAGATCTAAGGAGAAGAAAGTCTGAGTGGGTGTAAGATGGGCCAATTGGTGGTGTAGCCAGTTACATACTCTTCCCTAAAGACCAGCGTCACTCCCTACATATAATGCGCAGAGAGTTAGTGGGGAGATTATTAATCTGAAAACCATTTGTAGAGATCTTAGCATACATTTGCATTTTTGTAGTTATGAGTGTGATGTTGACATGGGCTCGGAATGATGTGGGTTCGACACAGTCAATTCTGATCCAGATATTTTCAGACCAAGACACTTTCCTCTCAATCCCCGTTCCGTTCTGCCTATCTCACAACTGGCAAAAGCACAGGAAACACAATGAGAGCTCGGCGAGATTCATTGCTTCAGGATCCCTGGCTCCAGCACTCGCATCCGCACTTTTCCCACCTGACTAGGTGTCTGGATTAGTGGGAAGCGAGCAGCGTTAATTAGACAAAGCATCACTCCGTCTCTCCCTCTGGTGCTGATCCTGTGCTTTTCCTTTCCTCCCTGCAGCACACACGAGTTTGTCTTTCGTTTTTTTTTCAGTCATTCATCACGAGTGTCAAAGAATGGGAGCCAGCTGTCAACTTCCTGCCTCATTTGCATCGCCTCTCCATTGTGTCAGAAATCCTCCAAAACATGAAAAATAAGCACAGGGAGAAGAAGCTTCGCAGAAACATTTCCCAGCGTGTGACATTTCCCCAACTTCTTCAGCCTCTCCTGTTCCTCCAGTTGCATGCCTTTTTCCCCCTCCTCACGCTCTTTCAGCTCAGAATGAGGCCGCTCAGCCCATCATTTCTGTACTGGCTCTTAGAAAGAGTAATCCAATTAACCCCCTCCCCGAGCCCTCTGATTCTTACCACTCCAAGAATTTCGTGGAATCATTAAATGGTTACAGCACAACAGGAGGCCATTTAGCCCACTGTGGCTGTGCTAGCCCCCTGCTGGGGCACTTCAGCTAATCCCATTCCACCACCTCCTGGACCTGGCTTCCTCCTCTGTCTTTCCCCATCGCCCCGAACTTGTCCTCCCTACAGTTCCTGACCCAATTCCTTTTTGGGTTTGCCTCTGCCCTACTCTCGGGCAGTGCATTCCAGATCCTCATCACTCGCTGTGTGGAAATTATTTTCCTCATTTAGCCATTGCTTGCTTTGCCATTCACCTTATCCACAAAAACATAGAATCATCCAGCGCAGGAGTGGCCCTTCTTCCAATTGAGTCCACACCAACACATTAGAAACACCTGAACTCCCACCTAATCACATCTGTCGGCGCTTGGCCCATAGCCCTGAATGTTCTGATGTGCCAGTGCTCATCCAGATACTTTATAAAGAATGTGAGGCAACCCAACTCCACCCCCCCCTCCCCCAGACAGCGCATAACACAAGAAATAGAAGCAGGAGTGGGCCACCAGGCCCTTCGAGCCTGCCCCGCCATTCAATATGATCATGGCTAATTTATGCTGGCCTCAACTCCTTTTCTGTGCCACTGCCCAGGAACCTTGTATTCCTCGATCTATCAATTTATCCATCGATTTATCCATCTCCACTTTGAATACTTCTTATGATCCAGTCTCCAGCACCCTTTGGGGCAGAGAATTCCAGAGATTCACCGCCCTCTGCGAGAAGAAATTTCTATGCGCCTCAGTTTTAAATGACCGGCCCATTATCTTGTAGCCATGTCCCCTTGTTCAAGACTCTCCCACTGCTGGGAAAGTCATGGTGGGGCGGCACGGTGACATAGTGGTTAGCACTACTGCCTCACGGCGTTAGGGACCCGGATTCGACTACCAGCTTGGGTCACTGTCTGTGCGGAGTTTGCACGTTCTCCCCGTGTCTGCGTGGGTTTCCTCCGGGTGCTCCGGTTTCCTCCCACAGTCTGAAAGACCTACGGGTTAGGTGCATTGACCATGCTAAATTCTCCCTTCAGTGTACCCGAACAGGCGCCGGAGTGTGGCGACTCGGGGATTTTCACAGTAACTTCATTGCAGTGTTAATGTAAGCCTTACTTGTGACAAATAAATTAATAAATAAAATTGGCAGAGCAGGAGCCATACCAAGCTGTGATACAACCAGAAAGAAAGTCAGAAAGATAGGTAGGTAGGTTTTAAGGAGAGTCATAATGGAGGAAAGGAAGAGAAAGTGAGAGCTAGGTTTGTTTGATAATTGCCCCTGTGAAGTGCATTGGAAAGTTCCACTGGCTTAGAAGTGCTATACAAGTGCAAGTTGATGTTGATTGTCCAGGAATTGAACTGTGAGCAATGTGTATTATTAGGCCCATTACAGAGCAGGGAGATGCATGGTTACTGAGCCACTGGTGTTAGCAAAAGCCCAGAGTGTAATATTTTTCTTTCCTTTGGTCGGTGCCACAAGAACGAGGTGATGAGGAGACCTAACCGAGAAATCAGGGGAGGAGTGAGAATGTATTGCCACACAGAGGGCAGCAGAAGTGTTGAGCACTCTGAAGCTGGCACGGTGGCACAATGGTTATCACTGCTGCCTCACAGCACCAGGGGCCCGGGTTCAATTCTGGCCTCGGGCCACTGTCTGTGTGGAGTTTGCACATTCTCCCCGTGTCTGCGTGGGTTTCCTCCGGGTGCTCTGGTTTCCTCCCACAGTCCAAAGATGTGCGGGTTAGGTCGATTGGCCATGTTAAATTAATCCTCGTAGCAGGGTAAATATGTGGGGTTGTGGGGATAGGACCTGGGTGGTATTAATGTCGATGCAGACTCAATGGGCCGAATGGCCTCCTTTGCCCTGTAGGGATTCTATGATTTTATGGCTCCCACAAAGAGTGGGTAGATGCTCATTTTATTAGTAATTTGAAACATGAGACTGACAGATCTTTAATAATGTGTACTAAGGGGCAGGAATCCAAGTTGTGTGGATGGCAGTAAGATACAGATCAACCATGGTTTCAATGAATGATAGAGCTGCTTCCAGGACCTCAATGATCTCCTCCTGTTCCTATCCAACCCCTCCCCCCACACCTGACTCCTTCCATTCGAATTGGTTCTTGCCCCTTCAGCCCTCACATTGGGGGAGGCGATGGCCGAATGGTATTATTGCTGGACTATTAATCCAGAAACTCAGCTAATGTTCCGGGTTCGAATCCCGCCACAGCAGATGGTGGAATTTGAATTCAATGAAAAATATCTGGAATTAAGAATCTACTGATGAACGTGAAACCATTGTCGATTGTCGTAAAAAAACATCTGGTTCACTAATGTCCTTTAGGGAAGGAAATCTGCCATCCTTACCCGGTCTGGCCTACATGTGACCACAGCAATGTGGTCGACTCTCAACTGCCCTCGAGCAACTCAGGATAGCTTCACAACTGCATAATGGGACAATTATGTCACCCACTGACACCCTGCAACCCGCCTCTAACAAAAGAAAAACCTCCCCAAAAGCTACCTTGCCTTCAGTCGCTCCCCTCGGATCCCAGTCAGTCTCACACTGAAACGTGAATCTCCTTCAAGAACAAAGAACAAAGAACAATACAGCACAGGAACAGGCCTTTCGGCCCTCCAAGCCCGCGCCGCTCCCCGGTCCAGGATTGAATCCTGAATCCAGGATCCCCGCCCAATTTTCCAGCCTATCTACATACCAATATCCTATCCACCGAGCTGTCCCCCACAGCTACGATGCTTTGTTCATTACAACCTATTAACTCACCCCCACCCCCCCATTCCAGACCATGTGATCTCCAGGGAGAGGCGAAAACCCAGAGTGAAAAACCCCAGGGCCAATATGGGGAAAAAAAAATCTGGGAAATTCCTCTCCGACCCCCTGAGGCGATCGAAACGAGTCCAGGAGATCACAATGGCCCTGATCGGAAAATGCTTCTCAACCCTAGTCATTTCCACTTCCACGAGAAACAAGGAACAATTAGCCCGCGCCGCTCCCTGGTCCAAACTAGACCACTCTTTTGTATCCCTCCATTCCCACTCCGTTCATATAGCTGTCTAGATAAGTCTTAAACGTTCCCAGTGTGTCCGCCTCCACCACCTTGCCCGGCAACACATTCCAGGCCCCCACGACCCTCTGTGTGAAATATGTCCTTCTGATATCTGTGTTAAACCTCCCCCCCTTCACCTTGAACCTATGACCCCTCGTGAACGTCACCACCGACCCGGGAAAAAGCTTCCCACCGTTCACCCTATCTATGCCTTTCATAATTTTATACACCTCTATTAAGTCTCCCCTCATCCTCCGTCTTTCCAAGGAGAACAACCCCAGTTTCCCCAATCTCTCCTCATAACCAAGCCCCTCCATACCAGGCAACATCCTGGTAAACCTCCACTGTACTCTCTCCAAAGCCTCCACGTCCTTCTGGTAGTGTGGCGACCAGAACTGGACGCAGTATTCCAAATGCGGCCGAACCAACGTTCTATACATCTGCAACATCAGACCCCAACTTTTATACTCTATGCCCCGTCCTATAAAGGCAAGCATGCCATATGCCTTCTTCACCACCTTCTCCACCTGTGACGTCACCTTCAAAGATCTGTGGACTTGCACACCCAGGTCCCTCTGCGTCTCTACACCCTTTATGGTTCTTCCATTTATCGTGTAGCTCCTCCCTACATTATTCCCACCAAAATGCATCACTTCGCATTTATCAGGATTGAACTCCATCTGCCATTTCCTTGCCCAAATTTCCAGCCTATCTATATCCTTCTGTAGCCTCTGACAATGTTCCTCACTATCTGCAAGTCCTGCCAGTTTTGTGTCGTCCGCAAACTTACTGATCACCCCAGTTACTCCTTCTTCCAGATCATTTATATAAATCACAAACAGCAGAGGTCCCAATACAGAGCCCTGCGGTACACCATTAGTCACAGGCCTCCAGCCGGAAAAAGACCCTTCCACTACCACCCTCTGTCTTCTATGACCAAGCCAGTTCTCCACCCATCTAGCCACCTCCCCCTTTATCCCATGGGATCCAACCTTTTTCACTAGCCTACCATGAGGGACTTTGTCAAACGCTTTACTAAAGTCCATATAGACAACATCCACGGCCCTTCCTTCGTCAACCATTTTGGTCACTTCTTCAAAAAACACCACCAGATTAGTGAGGCATGACCTCCCTCTCACAAAACCATGTTGACTATCGTTAATGAGTTTATTCCTTTCTAAATGCGCATACATCCTATCTTTAAGAATCTTCTCCAACAACTTCCCCACCACGGACGTCAAGCTCACCGGCCTATAATTACCCGGGTTATTCTTCCTACCCTTCTTAAATAACGGGACCACATTGGCTATCTTCCAATCCTCTGGGACCTCACCTGTGTCCAGTGACGAGACAAAGATTTGCGTCAGAGGCCCAACGATTTCACCTCTCGTCTTCCTGAGCAGCCTTGGATAGATTCCATCAGGCCCTGGGGATTTGTCAGTCTTTATATTCTCTAACAAACCTAACACTTCCTCCTTTGTAATGGAGATTTTCTCCAACGGTTCAACACTCCCCTCCGAGACACTCCCAGTCAACACATCCCTCTCCTTTGTGAATACCGACGCAAAGTATTCATTTAGGATCTCCCCTACCTCTTTGGGCTCCAAGCATAAGTCCCCACTTTTGTCCCTGAGAGGTCCGATTTTTTCCCTAACAACCCTTTTGTTCCTAACGTATGAATAAAATGCCTTGGGATTCTCCTTAATCCTGTCTGCCAAGAACATTTCGTGACCCCTTTTTGCTCTTCTAATTCCCCGTTTGAGTATTTTCCTACTTTCATTGTACTCCTCCAGAGCTCCCTCCGTTTTTAGCTGATTGGACCTAACATACGCCTCTCTTTTCCTTTTGACCAGTCCCTCAATTTCCCTGGTTATCCACGGTTCCCTAATCCTACCCTTCCTATCCTTCTTTTTTACAGGCACATGCTTGTCCTGTAGCCCTAACAACCGTTCCTTAAAAGACTGCCACATACCAGATGTGGATTTACCCTCAAACAGCCTCTCCCAATCAAGAGCTGCCAATTTCTGCCTTATCCCAATAAAGTTAGCCTTCCCCCAATCCAACACCTTACCCTTGGGACACCACTCATCCTTTTCCATCACTATCCTAAAGCTAACAGAATTGTGGTCACTATTTGCCACATGTTCCCCAACCAAAACTTTGAAGACCTGACCGGGCTCATTTCCCAGTACCAGGTCCAGTATAGCCCCCTCTCTAGTCGGGCTGTCCACATATTGTTCCAACGAACCCTCCTGTACACATTTTACAAATTCCTCCCCATCCAGAGTCCCTGCCCTCAGCGATTTCCAGTCTATACCAGGGAAATTGAAGTCTCCCACTACAACAACCCTATATTTCCTGCACCTATCCAGTATCTCCTGACATATCCATTCTTCCACTTCCCTTGGGCTGTTGGGGGGCCTGTAGTACACCCCCAACATAGTGACTGCGCCTTTCCTGTTTCTAAGCTCCACCCAGAGTGACTCGCTACACGACTCCTCCGAATTGTCCTCCCTCTGCACCGCTGTAATATGCTCTCCAACCAATACCGCTACTCCCCCACCTCTTTTGGCCCCTCCTCTGTCTCGCCTAAAACACTTGTACCCTGGAATATTCAGCTGCCAGTCCTGTCCCTCTTTCAACCAAGTCTCTGTCACCGCAACCACATCCAAATTCCTCGTGCGCATTAAGGCCCCAGAGTGCCAGGAAAGGGGAATTTCCGCTGCTGTTCCTGCGGATCTCAGCATCTAACTGGGAGGCGAATTCTCTACCTCAGTCAGCAGAGGAGACGCCACCAGTCAGCTGTTTGTGATTGCCAGAATAAATTCAGTGCTCTGGCATGACTATTATAGCATTAGCCCATCAATTTATTGCAAAATCCCAGTAATTTTCTACAACGCTACCATGATCGCGTGAAAGGAACTTGAGCTTAGCTTCACAACGACATAATGGGACAATTATGGCACCTTTATCTGCCTGAGAGTTTATATATATTCTGCCATTGTTTCAAGCGGTTACAGCTGTTAGGTACTTTGAGTCTGCAATCTCTCCTCGATACCATTACACATTTCTGTTATCTCAGCAGGATGCTGCTACGCTCAGTGCTGCTCAGAATCTTTCGCTTTTGTTCCTCCAAAGCTCTCGATCTCCTAAGGAAACAGAAAGACTTGAATTAATGTCACATTGTTCAGAGCCACTGGATGCCTCAAAGCGTCTTGCTGCCAATGAAGTAGCATTTCAAGCGTAGCCACTGTTGTAATCGGTGTGGCATGGTGGCACACCTGTACAAAAAAAAAACCTCCCCCAAAAGCTAGCTTGCCTTCAGTCGCTCCCCTCAGATCCCATTCAGGATGGGCGGCACGGTGGCACAGTGGGTTAGCACTGCTGCCTCACAGCGCCAGGGCCCCGGGTTTGATTCCCGGCTTGGGTCACTGTCTGTGTGGAGCCTGCACATTCTCCCCGCCTCTGCGTGGGTTTCCTCCGGGTGCTCCGGTTTCCTCCCACAGTTCAAAGATGTGTGGGTTAGGTTGACTGGCCATGCTAAATTGACCTTAGTGTCAGGGGATTAGCAGGGTAAATACTTGGGGTTATGGGGGTAGGGGCTGAGTGGGATTGCTGTCAGTGCAGACTCGATGGGCCGAATGGCCTCCTTCGTACTGTAGGGATTCAATGAGCTCTCCTGTATTAATTCGAAATAGTACAAAGGGATCTTTGGCATCCTCCAAGCCATTTGATGGCTGATCTGTATCTGAACACCATCTACCCAGCTTGGGCCTGTAATGTCTAATACCCTTTGCCTAACAAAATCTGTGGCCGGCATTTTGGGGCTCTGCCATGTCGGGAACCGCCATGGAGGGTGTGCCAGCCTAGCCAACAATCCATTGACTTTTGTTGGGATCAGGTGATCCTGGCAGTGGTGGGCGGGGCCAGAAAATCCCACCCTATGAATCTCTCCATCGAAATTTTCAGTTGATGCCTGCAGTCTCAAGGTTAAGCTTTGCCATTTTCTAGATTCCTCCACCCCACCTCAGAGAAAATAGTTTCTCTTTATCTCCCTTAACAGATCCTTTAATCATCTTCAACACCTCAACTAGACCATCCCTTACTCTTTCAAGGGAAAACAAGTTCGAAGGTGCAGCATGTCCTTGTTATTTAACTCTTTTAGCCATGGACTCCTCGCATCATCAGCTGCTCTATGTATAAACAGAATGGCCGATAGGTTAAATCACCGTGCCAATTGTATGAGCACCCACAAGCCCATTAAGCTTCCAACATGGCTGCCAGGGAGTGCATTGCCTGCTATATTGGTGAAGGGTACAAGAATAGGTGTCCAGGGCCTGTGCCTGGGACAAGTTGGAGGTCCTTGGCAAGTTCCATTCCAATTCTCTTCCCGCACCTAGTGGTGCAATTAGGCAGACCATCGTCTGTTTCCATAGCTAGTAATTCCCAAAAGAAGTCACTAGTTTATGTCCAGGGGCTTATAGCTCGAGGGGCTCTATGCCACGTGAGGTGTAGCTTCCCAGGAGCCTCTTCTGCTCTTACCACCAGCCATTGGCATGTTTGGAAGGATCTGCAGGTTGACACTCAAGTTGTCCGACCGCATTATGAACACACATTCCTGGGCCACCAAATCTTGGAGTGGGACTTGAACCGAGAGCGTCCGGCTCAAATAAGGGCTCTAAACTTTGTTGGAAACCTTCACTACAGGAGCTGCTTCATACTGAGGCAGTGGCACCATCTGAAGAACCAGGCGGTAGGATCCCCCAGACGGAAAAAATAGTAAGCAAGGGGAAATAAGAACACTGATCTGAACTGGTCTTGTATACCCTAAAATGGAACATCAGTAAAAATGGGGAAATGAGAATTGTGGCCTGAACTGTTTTTATGGGTGGCACGGTAGCACAGTGTTTAGCACTGCTACCTCACAGTGCCAGGGACTCAGCTTCGATTCTGGCCTTGGGTCACTGTCTGTGTGAAATTTGTACCTTCTCCCTGCGTCTGCATCGGTTTCCTCCCACAGTCCAAAGATGTGCGGGTTAGGTGGATTGGCCATGCTAAGTAGCCCCTTAGTGTTCAAAGGTAGGTCAGTGTGAATAGTGGGGTAAATATGTGGATTACAAAGATAGGGCCTGGGTAGGATGCTCTGCCACAGAGTTGGCGCAGACTCGATGGGCCGAATGGCCTCCTTCTGCACCGTAGGGATTTATGGTTCCTTCTGGCATGTCGGTCCTGAAAATATATTGAGCTGAATGAAGGGTCAGGAGATGGAATGCACTGAAAGACTGCAGGCTAGCTTCTCCACAATGGTCTCCGGTAATCACCGTGATTTCTCCCCTTAACCCAGAATTTCTATCCCACTAACTGTCCTGGTCCCCCCCATGTCGACACTATAGTTAAGAAAGCCCATCAAAGCCTCTATCTTCTCAGAAGACTGAGGAAATTTGGCATGTCAGCTATAATTCTCACCAGATTTTACAGATGCACCATAGAAAGCATTCTTTCTGGTTGTATCACAGCTTGGTATGGCTCCTGCTCTGCCCAAGACCGCAAGAAACTACAAAAGGTCGCGAATGAAGCCCAATCCATCACGCAAACCAGCCTCTCATCCATTGAATCTGTCTAAACTTCCCACTGCCTTGGCAAAGCAGCCAGTAAGGACCCCACACACCCTGGACATTCTCTCTTCCACCTTCTTCCTTCGGGAAAGAGATACAAAAGTCTGAGGTCACGTACCAACCGATTCAAGAACAGCTTCTTCCCTGCTGCCATCAGACTTTTGAATGGACTTAGCTTGCACTGAGTTAATCTTTCTCTACACCCTAGCTATGACTGTAACACTACATTCTGCACTCTCACGTTGCCTTCTCTATGAATGCTATGCTTTGTCTGTATAGTGTGCAAGAAACAATACTTTTCACTGTATGCTAATACATATGACAATAATCAATCAAATCAAAGTCATCTGCTTCAGCCTACAGACCTCAGTGCCAAGAATGAGAAGCATAGGAAGAATAATTGTCCTGAAATACTCTTATCAACATCACAATTACCTCCTTTTATACACACAGACAGTGAGAAAGAGGGATAGATAGACAGAGACAAAAATCATCAGAGATGGAGAAAGAGACAGAATAAGATGGAATGAGACACAGAGACACTGAGAGAAAGAAATGAGATGGATAGTAAGACAGTGAAATCAAACAGAGATGGTGAATTGAGAGATAGTGACAGTGACACAGAAAGAGAAATGGAGAAAGGTAGAGAAGAAAGAGAGAGAGAGAGAGAGAGAGAGAGAGAGGTGGATGGAAGGAAAGACAGAGCAGGAGAGTGAGATACACAGAGACTGAGAGAGAAGGTGAGAAACAGGGAGAAAGGCAGAGAGGGATGAGAAGAATGAGAGACAAAGAGAGGAAGAGAGATTGAGAGAGGAAGATGGTGGGAGAGGAACAGATAGTGAGGGAAAGAGACAAAAAAAGAGAAGGATAGTCAAAGACAGAAGCGAGAGAGAGAGAAAGGAAAATCCACCACTAGCTTTACAATACCCAGCTGTACAAGTGGTGCCCTGGGAATAAGTGGAGGGGTTGGTTCTCACAGGAGCCCATCTGTTCATGGCCATTTGGAGCTCCAGTTATTGCAAAGTGAAACATTACAAAGTAATGCAACGACAGTATTGCTTCCTACTCACAAGATTAAGCATTGTTCAGTATGATTGCACGCTGTTAGCTGCAGAACCATCACTGGATATGAGGGAGCGATGAGTCTCATTTATTCTTGAGTTCCAGCGGTAGGACATACTGAGATATGAAAGGGGCGCTATGTCAATGCAAGACCTTCCGAAATATGATCACATTTGTTACATTGCCAAAGGGGATCAGACTCTGGTACACAGCACCAGTCCGTGTATAGCAATGTGCCGCAGAACGTAATGAGGTTCCGCTGCCAAAGAACGAGTTAAACTCAGGTGGTAGCAGGATCGCTACATTAAAAGGGAACAGAACTATTATAGAATCATACAGTGCAGAAGCGGGGGCGGGGGAGGGGGGCATTCACCCTGGGTGTGCCCTGTGAGAGAGCTATTGCAAGCTGATGATTTCGGCTGGCACAACAAGGGGAGTGTCGGAAGAGTGTTGAGATGTTAAACTCTCTGATTTACCACCAGTAAATTAATTAACAGGTCACCCATTTGAACTGTGCAGTACGCAAGATGACTGACACCCTAAAAGAAATCAATTAGAAAAGACTTGCATTAACATAGCACACTGCCCCCACCCCACGCCTCCCCCCACCACCGCCCCCACCCCCCTCCTGCCTGCCCCCCTTCATATCTCATGGGTGGCATGGTAGCACAGTGGTTAGCACTGCTGCTTCACAGCGCCAGGTTTGATTCCCGGCTTGGGTCACTGTCTGTGCGGAGTTTGCACGTTCTCCCCGTGTCTGCGTGGGTTTCCTCCGGGTGCTCCGGTTTCCTCCCACATTCTGAAAGACGTGCTGGTTTGGGTGCATTGACCCGAACAGGCGCCCAGACTGTGGCGGCGAGGGGAATTCCACAGTAACTTCATTGCAGTGTTAATGTAAGCCTTACTTATGCCTAATAAATAAACTTTAAGGATATCTCACAGTGACTTACAGCCCATCAGTGAAGCATCATCTTTGTTGTAATGTAGGAAAAGGTGGCAGGTAATTCACTGAGCATATAGACTAACTCATTGTACATTCATGGTACACAAAGTACTTTGAGCTGTTCCTAACGGGAGTGATGGGTACTGGTTTCTTTCGTGCTCTGTTCAATAAGGCATTATGTGTCGAGATGTTTAACTGTAATTTACATTGTTCCGATATTGAACAGAACTGTCTGCATGTTCTCTGAGAATGTACTTATAATTTCACTCAGAGATGTTTTGAAGAGTAGAAATCTTGACAAATGCATTAACCAGTCATCACATCAATCCTTAACTCCCTTTCTCCTCACTCAGAGCAAAACTCCATTGACTTAATAACAAACCAACACCCAAGAATAAGACTCAAACTGGCTTGAAATGACCTACTTGATAGGTAATTCAAGGTAATCTCAATCAACAGTGTCAATAAAATGTTGAGAGTGGGGGGACGAGAGACAGAGAATGACAGACAGAGAGAGAGAGACAATGAGACAGACAGTGAGTGATAGACAGTGACATATGGAGAGACAGAGCGACAGAGAGATGGAGAGAAAGAGAGGAAGAGAGTGAGTGAGACGGCATGAGAGTGCTAATTCGGGGGTGGGGGGAAGAGGGGAGGCAATGGCCCAGTGGTATTATCGCTAGGCAATTAATCTAAAAACTCAACTAATATTCTGGGGACCCGGGTTCAAATCCTGCCATATCACATGGTGGAATTTGAATTCAACAAAAACTATCTGGAATTAGGAATCTACTGATGACCATGACTCGATTGTCAGAAAAAACCATCTGGTTCACTATTGTCCTTTAGGGAAGGAAATCTACCGTCCTTACCTGGTCTGATCTACATGTGACTCCAGAGCCACAGCAATGTGGTTGACTCTCAACTGCCATCTGAACGAGGGCAACTGGGGATGGGCAGTAAATGCTGGCCAGCCAGCGACGCCCATGTCCCACGAATGAATAAAAAAAAACTGATGAACTGACATACAGAATAACAGAGTGAAAGACACAGAAAAACAAAGAGAGGGACAGACAGAGGAGTGGACAATAAATGGAAGAGTGATTATTTGACTCCTTAATGCTTGTAAGAACATGCTGTGTGTAAAATAGCTGCTACAGCGTGTTCCAGAAACTTCAAAACAGAGGATAATGAATCGCCCACAAATCACTGTGAGATATTAAGGAGACAGGAGCTTATAAATATTATTTTCGGATGGGAAGAAAGGGGGCAGTGTTCCTGCACACGTTCCTTGACAATTCCAATGGCAGGATTCCCAGATGCAGAAATAACTCTCTCATATCCCAGTGAACAGGTGCCAAGCTCCTTGGACACAGAAACAAACCCCGATGAAAAATGGTTTTCACTGGCCTTACCAGAATTCCACAGAGCAATTAATCATTTTGGAGAGGGATGAAAAAAAAATCTGTTTGCAGCATTTTATCATTGCTGATGAAAAGGTAAGATAAATGAGAGCTCAGTAAACGGTAACGGGTCTGTTGAAATATTGGATCAAAAAATAATAACAAGGAGACTTCCTACAGTTAATAAAAGAATCATAAAATATTTTAATCCCTCCATCATCAGCAATGTTGCAGGATTATGAAACACACTTTTGTGAATGATTTAGCTTTAAGTGAATAGAACCCAAATGGGGACAGATAAATTCCTTTTTTTCTGAACCTATCACGTGCTCTCTTCTCTGCCAGATTCTCTGAAACTTTCTTTATTCATTCCCGGGATGCGAAAGTAGTTGCGGACTCCAGCATTTATTGCCCATCCCTAATTGCCCCTTGGTGCTGAGCTGCTTTCTTGAACTGCTGCAGTCCATAAGACTGTAAGGAATAGGAGCAGAACTAGGCCACTCGGCCCATCGAGTCTGCTCCACCATTCAATCATGGCTGATATGATTCTCATCCCCATTCATAGAATCATAGAAACCCTACAGTGCAGAAAGAGGCCATTTGGCCCATCGAGTCTGCACCGACCACAATCCCACCCAGGCCCTACCTCATATCCCTACATATTTACCCACTAATCCTACTAACCTACGCATCGCAGGACACTAAAGGGCAATTTTAGCATGGCCAATCAACCTAACCCGCACATCTTTGGACTGTGGGAGGAAACCGGAGCACCCGGTGGAAACCCACGCAGACACAGGGAGAATGTGCAAACTCCACACAGACAGTGACCCAAGCCGGGAATCGAACCCAGGTCCCTGGAGCTGTGAAGCAGCAGTGCCAACCACTGTGCTACCGTGCCGCCCCATAACTCCTGCCTTCTCCACATAACCCTTGACCCTCTTATTGATCAAGGACCTATCTATTTCTGTCTTAAAGACACTCAATGACCCGGCCTCCACAGCCCTCTGCGGCAATGGGTTCCACAGATTCACCACCCTCTGGTTGAAGAAATTCTTCCTCATCTCAGTTTTAAAGGCACGTCCCTTCACTCTGAGGTTGTGCCCTCGAATTCTAGTCTCTCCCACTAGTGGAAACATCCTCTCCATGCCCACTCTATCTAAGCCTCTCAGTATTCTATAAGTTTCAATTAGATCTCCCCTCATCTGTCTAAACTCCATCGAGTATAGACCTAGACTCCTCAACTGCTCCTCATATGACAAACCCCTTCATTCCTGGGATCATTCTTGTGAAAGTGTAAGTACATCCACAGTGCTGTTAGGGATAAAATTCCAGGATTTTGACCCAGTGACAGTGAAGGAACGATGATATGTTTCCAAGAGAGGATGGCGAATGTCACGGAGGAGAAACTCCAGGTGGTGGTGTTCCCAGGTATCTGCTGCCCTTGTCCTTCGAGATGGTAGTGATCATGGGAGGTGCTGTCAAAGGAGTCTTGGTGATTTGCTGCAGTGCATCTTGTAGATGGTACACACTACTATCACTGTGCATCGGTGGTGAAGGGAATTAAAGGGATGTCAATCAAGCGGGGCTGCTTTGTCCTGGATGCTGTTGAGCTTTTTGAGTGTTGTTGGAGCTGCACTCATCCAGGCAATTGGAGAGTATTCCATCACACTCCTGACTGGTGCCTTTTAGAGATGGCACAGTGACACAGTGGTTAACACTGCTGCCTCACAGCACCAGGGACCCCGGTTCGATTTCCGGCTTGGGTCACTGACTGTGTGGAGTTTGCACATTCTCCCCATGTCTGCATGGGTTTCCTCCGAGTGCTCCGGTTTCCTCCTACAGTCTGAAAGACATGCTGGTTCAGATTCATGAGGGGACTGGACAGGGTAGATGGGGAGAAATTATTCCCGCTCATAAAAGGGTCAAGAAGGCGAGGGCATAAATTTAATCTGATTTGCAAAAGAAGCAAATATGACGTGAGATAAAACCTTTTCACACAGCGAGTGGCTGGGGTCTGGAATGTCCTGTCTGAAAGTGTGGTGGAGGCAGGTTCAATCGAGGCATTCAAGAGGACATTAGATGATTAACTGAATGGAAAAAATGTGCAGGGATATGGGGTAGAGGCAGGGGAATGGCACTAAATCACAGGTTGGAATTTTATGGCTCCGCCCACTGCTGGGATCTTTCTGTCCCACTGAAATCCACGGGCCTTTCAACAGCTCATTGCAATTTCCGACCCCGCTCTTGCTGCGACATGACCACAAAATTCAATCCATAAGGCTCGTTTCGAGAACCAGTGCAGACACAAGGGGCCTCCTTCTGCACCGTGACGAGTTTGGGATTCTGTGATGTAACGTGACCTTACCCTGATGGCTTGTGGGATATCGCAGAGAAACTTGCGTTCCAAGGAAGGAGTTTCCCTCTGTTCACCTTTACTGCGTTCAATCTTTCCATCCAACTCTCTTCAAAAGGAACTAATTAGCAAGCTTTGACAGGAATTCCCTCCACACTTACCAACACTGTGGGGGGAAATTATCTCCTGGATTCAGTTGGGGAGCTGTTGAAAGGAAGATTAGACCTTTATGGATAGGTTGTTTTGGCACAGAGGAAGCATAGCTCCAACCCCTCCAGTAACTCACACAGTTACCGAACTCAGCTGAACACACTGAACATTCACAATCTGCAAAGAAAGAGGATTTTGCTTGAATTGTGTTACTAACATAACAGTCTTATTCCTGATTGTGAAGAGAAATTAGACCATGACTGGAATTTTACCAGCACACCTGCCCCGATTTCGGGGGCGGGCAAGGCTCGGAGAACGGAATTCCCTGTTGACCTCAGGCGAGATCGTACAAACCTTGGGCGGACGTGCCAGTAAAATTCCGCCATGTGAGTCCACAAACACACTTGCCAGTCTTTAGACCAAGGATTCTCCAGGGGTTTCCAACAGAGGCTCAACAGTATTCTAATACTCTATTGGTTTCTGGTAACAGCTTAATACTGCTTCAACGTAAGACCATTTTTATATACTCATATTAAATGCTTATAAATCACTGGTCAGGCCTCAGCTAGAGCAGTGTGTCCAATTCTGAACACTACAGAACAGTAAAGGAATTGAGGGTTATGGTGAGCTGGGCGGGTAAGTGGAGCTGAGTCCACGAAAAGATCAGTCCTGTTGAAGGGCGGAGCAGGCTCGAGGGGCCAAATGGCCTATTCCTGCTCCTAGTTTTTATGTTCTAATATTACACCAGAAAGGATGTCCAAGTCTTGGAGAGGATATAAGGATATCTTTGGAATGGTGAGGGATTTGGTTATGTTGAGAGGTTAGAGGCTGGGCCTATTCTCCTTACAGAAGAGAAGGTTAAGAGGAGATGTGGTACAGGTGTTCAAGACTAGGGGGAGTTTTTAATAGAGTAAACATCTGGCATTGGCAGGAGGGTCAAAAACCAGAGTTTGTGAATGGGATTGAACACTGTGTAATCATTAAGAAACAACCTCACTTATGATGGAAGGAAGGTCATTGATGAAGCAGCTGAAGATGGTTGGGTCTGGGACACTGACCCTGAGGGACTCCTGCAGAGATGTCCTGGAGCTGAGATCATTGACCTCCAACCACCACAACCATCTTCCTTTGTGCCAAGTATGTCTCCAACCAGCGGAGAGATTCCCCCGCCAATTTTTACTGTTTTCATTTTGATTATGGTACCTTGATGCCACACTCGGTCAAATGCTGTCTGAGAGTCAAGATCAAAAGCCGAAGTGAGCATGAGTGAGCAGGTTATTGCTGAGTAAGTGCCGCTTGATAGCGCTGTCGACACCACCTTCTGTCACTTTACTGATAGTTGAGAGGAAGCTGAGAGGACGGTAATTGGTCACATTGGATTTGTCCCGCTCTTTGTGGACAGGGCATAGCTAGGCAATCCTTCACATTGCTGATTAGATCATAGAATCATAGAATCATAGAATCCCTACAGTGCAGAAGGAGGCCATTTGGCCCATTGAGTCTGCACCGACAACAATCCCACCCAGGCCCTATCGCCATAACCCCACATATTTACCCTGCTAATCCCCCAGGCACGAAGGGACAATTTAGCTTAGCCAATCAACCTAATCCACACATCTTTGGAGGAAACTGGAGCAGCCGGAGGAAACCCACGCAGACACGAGGAGAATGTGCAGACTCCACGCAGACAGTGACCCAGGGCTGGAATTGAACCCGGGTCCCTGACGCTGTGTCTCAGTGGTGCTATCCACTGTGCCACCGTGCCGCCCTATGCCAATGTTGTGGTTGTACTGGAACAGTTGAGATGGGGGCATGGATAGTTCTGGAGCACAAGGCTTCAGCACGATAGCTGTGATGTTGTCAGGGTCTTTGCTCTATCTGGGGCTTTTCGCAGTTTCTCCAGGTTTCTTTCAGTCAAGTTGGTGAAGATGCATCTGTGATTTAATGAACTGGAACAGTTCTTTAATTGTCCTTCAAGAAGGCAGCTAATTACCACCTTCTCGAGGACAATGGGGCAATATTTGCTGATCGAGCCAGGGATGCTCATGTTCCAAGAGTGAAAAGAACCCATTGGTGACTGGATGTGGCAGAGTGCTGACCTTTGACCTGGTCCATTGGTTGTGGCATCACTTTGCTTCATGAGAAGCTGCCAGATGATCTAAAAACCTAGCTGGGTTCATTAACGTCTTTTCCAGAAGGAAACCTGCCATTCTATGATGTCTGACTGTAATGAGAGTCCCGACCCACGTCATTGACTCTTTACTGCCCCTCTGAAGGGGCCTAACAAGGCACTCATTGGTAACAATGAGGGCAGCACGGTGGCACAGTGGTTAGCACTGCTGCCTCACAGCGCCAGGGACCAGGGTTCAATTCCCGGTTTGGGTCACTGTCTGTGTGGAGTTTGCACGTTCTCCCCGTGTCTGCGTGGGTTTCCTCCGGGTGCTCCGGTTTCCTCCCACAGTCCAAGAATGTGTGGGTTAGGTGCATTGACCATGTTAAATTGCCCCTTCGTGCCCCGGGATGTGTAGGTTAGAGGGATTAGCGGGATAAGTATGTGGGGTTACGGGAGTAGGGCCTGAGTGGGATTGTTGTCGGTGCAGACTTTAAAGTTTTTTTATTAGTTGTAAGTAGGCTCACATGAGAATAACAGCAATGAAGTTACTGCGAAAATCCCCTAATCGCCACACTCTGGTGCCTGTTCGGATACACTGAGGGAAAATTTAGCACAGCCAATGCATCGAACCAGCACGTTTTTCGGATTGTGGGAGGAAACCCACGCAGACACGGGGAGAATGTGCAAACTCCACACAGACAGTGACCCAAGCCGGGAATCGAACCCGGGTCCCTGGCGCTGTGAGGCAGCAGTGCTAACCACTGTGCCACCGTGCCACCCCACCACTTGATGGGCCTCCTTCTGCACTGTGGGGATTCTATGATGATAACATCAGCAGGAATTGAAACAGTGTGCAAATGCTGCCCACCTCCAATTTCTCAAGGTGCAGTTAGGGATGGGCAATGAATGCTGGCCATAATTGTCAGCTAAATCTACATACCGGGAATTAATTTCATATTTGTGGTGCCAAAAATGGCATGGTTCTCAAAACACTGATATGGAAACTTCTGGACATATTCGCACTGGAGTGTTTGAACTAGCTAACCAATAGATTCCTGGCCAGCTCTGTACTCTATAGATTTATAATAGACTCTATATCCTACAGGTTCCGGGATAGTGGTGCATTAATTCTGGCACTGAATAAAGTTAAAGCTAAGCTGAATTTTCCAAAAAATGCCTCTAAGTTTGGTGACTGTCCAGAGGGAAGTTTCACTTTAACTCAATCTGTCCCTTCATGTCATGGAAACTATTTCTTGTGCTTTGTTTCTGCTGTGTTTGCATAGACACCATGACATCATCAACAGGGAAATCGTAAAAGTTGCATCATTTTGTCGCAGAGAAAAATAAAAGGATTAATTAATGAGTGGGCTTGAATATCCAGGAGGGAAGCCTCAGAGTTCATGCGGGGAGAGAAATAAAGAGGGAGAGATAGATGAGAAAAAGAGAGAGATGGAAACTGGGAGATGAGTGAGAGAGAGAATGAGAAAGGGAGGAAAGAGAGAACAGGACAGGGAGAGGGAGAGAGAGGGAGGGAATGACAAAGGGGGGAAGAGAGAACAGGGGAGGGAGTGAGAGAGAGAGAATGAGAAAGGAGAAAAGAGAGAATGGGACAGGGAGAGAAAGAGAGAGAGAGAGAGGGAGGGAATGACAAAGGGGGAAAGAGAGAACAGGGGAGGGAGTGAGGGAGAGAGAGAACAAGAGCAAGTAAATGAACAGAAAAGTTGAGGGTGGGTAAGAGAGGGGAACATTGGAATAGGAACCTGATACATGGGATCATGGAACCTTCTCACTGGAACCTTATGCATGTCTGATCTGTAACCTAACTTCATTTGTCCATTTTCCTCAATAAACATTACTTAACAGAATTTTAAAAAAAGTTAACAATTGATCCAGCATCAATTGCTATTTGTGGAAGGGAGTTCAGAATTTCCATCAGCTTTTGTGTGTAGACATATTTCCTATTTGTATTTCTGAAAGCTTTCACTCCATTTTTTGGAATATACCCTTTACCTTAGACTCCCCAACCAGCAGAAATAGTTTCTCTCGACTGTTTCCCTGAATGGGCCGAATCTCTGTCTCTGGACTGTTGACTGACTCAGAGTTGGAGACTTCAGACAGTTCTGCAGCATTTACCGAAATAGTTACCCAGGAAATGTTCAAATTGATTAAACCCGTGTTTAACTCCTGAGTCACTGCAAAACTAACCCTCCAGTCAACCCACCTGACCCCTTAGCTGTACCCCCCAACCTGAGTCAATCACCCCACCACCACTCGACCAGACCTGCCCACCCTATGACCACCCAAATACCTCTCAGGATAGACTCAACCACATCCCACTATGTGACAACTCCCACACCCAATTCATCAACCCCATAGAAACTGAGAAAACAGGAGCAGGAGAAGGCCATTCAGCCCTTCGAGCCTCCTCCCCCATTCAATATGATCATGGCTGATCCTCTATCTCAACACCATATCCCCAAGCTCTCCCCATACCCCTTGACACCTCTAGAATCTAGACATACATCTATTTCCTTCTTAAATATATTCAGTGTTTTGGCCTCCACAGCTTTCCCAGGGAGAGAATTCCATGGGTTCATCACCCCCTGAGTGAAGAGGTTTCTCCTCATCTCAGTTCTAAATACCCCATATCCTGTGACCCCTTGTTCTTGCCCCCCAGCCACAGGAAACAACATCCCTGCATCCGGCCTGTCCAGCCCTGTCAGAATTTTTATACGTTTCAATTAGCTCCTCTCTCATTCTTCTAAATTCCACTAGATACTGGCCCAGTTGACCCAATCTCTCCTCATACGACAAACTAATCATACCAGGAATCAGCCTGGTGTACTTTCGCTGCACTCTCCCTAAGGCAAGTATATCCTTTCTTAGATAAGGAGATCAAAGCTGCGCACAACACTCCAGATGTGGTCTCACCAAGGCCCTGTACAAGTCCTCTTGCAACGAAGACCAACATACCATTTGCCTTCCGAACTGCTTGCTGGACTTGCATGCTTGCTTTCAATGACTGGTGGACTAGGACACCCAGGTCCCTTTGTACATCAACATTTCCCAATCTATCACCCTTTAAATAACACTCTGCCATTCTGTTTCTCCGTCTGAAGTGGCTGATTTCACATTTATCCATGTTATACTGCATCTGCCATGTATTGACTCACTCGCTCAACTTGTCTAAATCACCTTGGAGCCTCTTAACATTCTCCACACCACTTACATTCCCACCAAGTTTCGTTCTGTCATGACCACCCGACTACACCCCAGACCTGACGTAGCTACCACCCCAACCCAACCTGATAATCCAACTGCCCCTGAATATCCAACTGTCCACCTTGACTGAAATACCCCCACCCCGGTCCGACTACCCTCTGACCTGAACTGACTGACACCCCGACCCAACAATCCGCATACTCCCTACTCCCTTACCCATTTACCAACGTCACTCACTCACTCACTCACTCACTCACTCACTCACTCACTCACTCACTCACTCACTCACTCACTCACTCACTCACACATGGGCTGAGTGACTTCTGCTGGATGTCACTCTGGAAGTCGGACCCTGTTAAACGTGACCAGGTAAGTGTTTAGTTTCCTGATAGATCAGAGTTGGATACAGCGAGTACGATGCAGCTGATTGGAAAACCTTGGCTGATATCTTGAAAACTTTGTAAGTGTCTAAGGGAATTCTAGCCTCATTTATGTGTCTATTCCTCATAGCTTAACCCTTGGTGTCCAGGTGTCATTCTGAAAATCTGCACTGCACTCTCTCCAAGGACAATATATTCTTCTGAAGGTGTGGTACTCACAGTATTCCAGGTGTGGTCTCACCAAGGCTTTGTTTCTGTAGATTCCAGTCCTCGAGATACCATTAGGTTTTTTTTGAATATTTTCTGCTCCTGTTCTTGATATTTGAATGCTCTTGGCCCCTAAGCCCCCTCTTCATAGAACATAGAACATAGAACATTACAGCGCAGTACAGGCCCTTCGGCCCTCGATGTTGCACCGACCAGTGAAACCAATCTAAACCCCTCTAATCTACACTATTCCATATCATCCATATGTTTATCCAATAACCATTTGAATGCTCTTAATGTTGACGAGTCCACTACTGCTGCAGGCAGGGCATTCCACGCCCTTACTACTCTCTGAGTAAAGAACCTACCTCTAACATCTGTCCTATATCTATCACCCCTCAATTTAAAGCTATGTCCCCTCGTGTTAGCCATCACCATCCGAGGAAAAAGGCTGTCACTATCCACCCTATCTAATCCTCTGATCATCTTGTAAGCCTCTATTGAGTCACCTCTTAACCTTCTTCTCTCTAATGAAAACAACCTCAAGCCTCTCAGCCTTTCCTCATACGATTTTCCCACCATACCAGGCAACATCCTGGTAAATCTCCTCTGCACCCTTTCCAACACTTCCACATCCTTCCTATAATGCGGCGACCAGAACTGTACGCAATACTCCAAGTGCAGCCGCACCAGAGTTTTGTACAGTTGCAGCATGACCTCCTGGCTCCGCAACTCAATCCCTCTACCAATAAAAGCTAACACACCGTACGCCTTCTTAACAACCCTATCAACCTGGGTGCCAACTTTCAGGGATCTATGCACATGGACACCCAGATCCCTCTGTTCATCCACACTACCAAGTATCTTACCATTAGCCCAGTACTCTGTATTCCTGTGATTCCTTCCAAAGTGAATCACTTCGCACTTTTCCGCATTAAACTCCATTTGCCACCTCTCAGCCCAGCTCTGCAGCTTATCTATGTCCCTCTGTAACCTGCCACTTCCCTCCGCACTGTCGACAGTCTTCCTCTGTTGGTAACTTTTCACCATCTAGAAAGTTCCCTGTTCTATCCTTTATAGGTCTAAAATGAAGTGACCTCACATTTGTGGCAGTTTTTTCCATTCATTTAAACTATTAATATCTTGATGTAGCTTTATTCTTCCATCTATATATTATTCTAAATGTCTATGTCATTGACAAATTTGGAGAGGTGGCCTTCTATCCTATCATCTACTCTTATGTTAGTAAAGATAATGATGAGTTTAGACCCCAAAGCAGATCCTTGTGGGACACAAACTGATGATCAAAGTGCAGAGAAAAGTAGAGGGAGAGAGACCGAGAGAGAAAACAGGTAAAGGAGAGAGAGTAAAGAAACAGGAGAGAGTGAAAGCAGGAGGAGAGATAGAGAAAGCAGGGGAGGGAGAAAGAAAGAGAAATAGAGAGAGAGATAGCAAGTGAGGCAGAAAGAAAGAGAGAAGGTGAGGGAAAGAGAGAGAGAAATAGAGAGAGAGAAACAACAGGCGAGGGAGAAAGAAAGAGAGAGAGAGACAAGAGCATGAGTAGAGAATGGAACAGGAGAGAGACAGCAAGGAGTGAAATAGAGAGAAAGAACAGATGAGAGAAAGAGTGCAGGGGAGAGAGAGCACAGGAGAGAGAGAGAGAGTTACAAGGAGAGCAAGAAAGAAAAGGAGAGGGGAACTAAAGGGAGAAAACAGCCATCAGGAACAAAGTTGCTCTTTGTGGATCAAGAACAAGAATAAGGACGAGAGAGAGAGAGAGAGAGAACGAAGCAGTTATGCTGCAGAATTTGGAGAGGGTTGATGGTGATTCCACATCAGGAACTTTGGCACAGCTCCACATTCAGGAGCAGAGTTTGTGTGAATAAGGCGGAGAACATCAGTCAAGCTCAGGCAGGTTGGTCGAACTGAGACAGGGCCAACTGCTTAAGCCTTAATGTTTTGCTTGGCAAGATCCAATATGGTATCACAGATGTAGTGGAAAATTACAAAAATCCAAGCAGATAAAGTGTCACCTGAATGTGCCAGGATGAAAATGTCTATCACCAGGACTCAAGCTGGAGAGTGAGTCACTCCCCACGGAAATCCAAAGGCTTCAGCGCTTAATCCAGACCGACACTCCTGGTGCTCAGTACTGAGGGATGGTGGCACTGTCCTTTGGTTGAGATATTGAGCCAAGGTCCCATCCCCTCTCTTAGGTGGCTGTGAAATGTCCCACACCACTAATGTGAAGAAGATCAGGGAAACTATAGAGTCATACAGCACAGAAACAGGCCCTTCGGCCCACCATTGCTGTACCGACCATCAAATACCAATCCCATTTACTCACACTTGGCAATGCTGTTCTGCCTTGGTGATTTAAGTGCTTGTCCGGATGCTTCTTAATGTTACGAGAGTACCTGCCTCCACCACCCTCTCAGGCAGCGTGTTCCATATTTCCACCGCCCTCTGGGTGAAAGACATGTTCCTCAAATCGCCTCCAAACCTCCTTGCTCCTCACTTTAAGCCTAGTTCCGGAATCCTAGCCAATCCCACAATCGCCATTACAGAAACAAAAGCAAAACACCGCAGATGCTGGAAATATGAGCATAAACTACTGGGCTTTCTCAGCAGCTCTGGCAGTGCGTGGGGAGAGAGAGGGGCAGAGTTAGCGGGAGGGATTTATCAGCACCAACCCCACTGCTTTTGGGTGACGGAGATGGTTCAGGTGCCTTGATCCTGAGATTGTAAAAGACGTAATATAAATTCTTTCTTCACCTGCTGGAGTGAAATTCCTGGAACTGGAGCCAGCTGCATTACAACAAATCCCAGTAAAAATGCTGAACATGAGTGTCGTCCTACACAATCCTCAGAAGCAAGCGACTTCAAAGCCCGAGGATAAGTACATTAAAAAATATACAGCGTTTGAATCTGCATCGCTTTCCGCTGATCCAAATGTAATGAGCCCTGTTTGAAAGCCCACACACGGTGCTGGCACGATGGCACAGTGGTTAGCACTGCTGCCTCACAACACCAGGGACCCGGGTTCCATTCCCGGCCTCGGGTCACTGGCTGTGTGGAGTTTGCACGTTCTCCCCATGTCTACGTGGGTTTCCTCCGGGTGCTTCGGTTTCCTCCCACAGTCTGAAAGACGTGCTGGCTAGGGTGCATTGGCCGTGCTAAATTCACCCTCAGTGTACCCGAACAGGTGCCGGAGTGTGGTGACTAGGGGACTTTCACAGGAACTTCATTGCAGTGTTAATGTAAGTCTACTTGTGACACTAAGCAGCCTCCCATCCATTGACTCTGTCTACACTTCCCGCTGCCTTGGCAAAGCAGCCAGCATAATTAAGGACCCCACGCACCCCGGACATACTCTCTTCTGCCGGGAAAAAGATTCAAAACTCTGAGGTCACATACCAACTGACTCAAGAACAGCTTCTTCCCTGCTGCCATCAGACCTTTGAATGGACCTATCTCCCATTAAATTGATCTTTCTCTACATCCTAGCTATGACTGTAACACTACATTCTGCATTCTCCCCTTTCCTTCTCTATGAACAGTATGCTTTGTCCGTATAGCGTGCAAGAAACAATACTATTCACTGTATGTTAACATGTAACAATAATGAATCAAATCAAATCAAATCAAATAATGAAAATGAAAAATAAACTAAACACAAGTAAATAAGCCACATCAGACCTCCCTGTGAAGAGGTGTTGTGGCTCAGTTAGTGGCACCTCTGCCTCTAAAACAGGAAGCTCTGAGTTCAAATCCCACCTTGGGAGTTAGAACAAAGATCAAAGAGAATTACAGCACAGGAACAGGCACTTCAGCTCTCCAAGCCTGCACCGACCATGCTGCCCGGCTTAACTAAAACCCAGTACCCTTCTGGGGACCATATCCCTCTATTCCCATCCTATTCATGTATTTGTCAAGATGCGCTTAAAAGTCACTATCGCATCTGCTTCCACTACCTCCCCCGGCAGCGGGTTCCAGGCACCCACCACCCTCTGTGTAAAATATTTGCCTCGTACATCTCCTTTAAACCTTGCCCCTCACACCTTTAACCTATGCCCCCTAGTAATTGACTCTTCCACCCTGGGAAAAAGCTTCTGACTATCCACTCTGCCCATGCCTCTCATAATCTTGTAGACTTCTATCAGGTCGCCCCCAACCTCCGTCGCTCCAGTGAGAACAAATCAAGTTTCTCCAGCCTCTCCTCATAGCTAATGCCCTCCACACCAGGCAACATCCTGGTAAATCTTTTCTGCACCCTCTCCAAATCCTCCACATCCTTCTGGTACTGTGGCGACCAGAATTGAACACTATATTCCAAGTGCGACCTAACTAAGGTTCTATAAAGCTGCAACATGACTTGTCAATTTTTAAACTCAATACCCGGCCGATGAAGGCAAGCATGCCGTATGCCTTTTTGACTACCTTCTCCACCTGCATTGCCACTTTCAGTGACCTGTGTACCTGTACACCCAGATCCCTTTGCCTATCAACACTCTTAAGGGTTCTGCCATTTACTGTATATGTCCCATCTTTGTTAGAGCTTCCAAAATGCATTACCTCATATTTGAGCGGATTAAACCCCATCTGCCATCTCTCCACTCAAGTCTCCAACCGATCTACATCCTGCTGTATCTTTTGATGGTCCTATTGGCTGTCAAAAGAAAGTTCATGATGTGGGTCCACAGGTTGATAATCAGCCTGTGAATCCTTCCAACACTTCCCCAATGTGTGTGTGTGTGGAAATATAGAGCAAGCGTTTGTGACATTGAGGGTTCTCACAGAGATAGAAATGCAGAGAGGGGTTAATCTACTGTAGCTACCATGTGCTTTGTAACAAATCGCAGAAGGAGCAGAAAGACCCACAGCATCAGTTTAGGATATGCAGTGAATAAAATTAAACTGAGCCACTCGCGTCACAAATCCTCTTTGCAGGAATAAGAGTAGTCCATTCAGCCCTTCCAACTTGTTCCATTGTAGAATCATAGAATTCCTACAGTGCAGAAACAGGCCATTCGGCCCATCGAGTCTGCACTGACCACAATCCCACCTTGGCCCTATCCCCATAACCCCGTGCATTTACCCTAGCTAATCCCCCTGACACTAAGGGGCAATTTAGCGTGGCCAATCCACCGAACCCGCACATCTTTGGAGTGTGGGAGGAAACCGGAGTGTCTGGACGAAACCCACGCAGACACGGGGAGAACATGCAGACTCCATGTGTCTGTTATATCGTGGTCCATCTGTATCTTAGCTCCATTTATCTATTTGATTCCATAACTCTCAATAGTTCTCTAGGGGAGGTGGGGATGTAACAGTAATATCACTGAACCAGCAATCCAAACTAATGCCCTGGGGATAGGGGTTCAAACCCCACCACTTCAGCTGATGGAGTTGGTACGACTCTCACCAATGTTTACAGATACACCATAGAAAGCATTCTTTCTGGTTATATCACAGCTTGGTATGGCTCCTGCTCTGCCCAAGACCGCAAAAAACTACAAAAGGTCATGAATGTAGCCCAATCCATCACGCAAACCAGCCTCCCATTCATTGACTCTGTCTACACTTCCCACTGCCTCAACAAAGCAGCCAGCATAATTAAGACCCCACACACCCCGGACATTCTCTCTTCCACCTTCTTCTTTCGGGAAAAAGATACAAAAGTCTGAGGTCACGTACCAACCGACTCAAGAACAGCTTCTTCCCTGCTGCTGCTGTCAGACTTTTGAATGGACCTACCTCGCATTAAGTTGATCTTTCTCTACACCCTAGCTATGACTGTAACACTACATTCTGCACTCTCTCGCTTCCTTCTCTATGAACGGTATGCTTTGTCTGTATAGCGCGCAAGAAGCAATATTTTTCACTGTACGTTAATACATGTGACAATAATAAATCAAATCAAATCAAATCAAATATTCAGTTGAGTAGAAACTCAGAAATTGAAAGCTGGTCTCAGTAACGGTGACCATGAAACCATTGTCGATTGTCGGAAAAACCCATCTGGTTCACTAATGCCCTTGAGGGAAAGAAATCTGCCATCCTTACCTGGTCTGGCCTACATGTGACTCCAGAGCCACAGCAATGCGGCTGACTTTTCAATGCTCCCTGAAATGGCCCAGCAAGCTGCTCAGTTCAAGGACAATTAGAGATGGGCAACAAATGTTGGCTTTGCTGGCCATCATTCCATAAAAATAAGTTTTAAAAATACCAATTTCCAAAGTATTCCGGAACAGGGAATTCTGGGAGTGTATTTACAGGAATATTTGAAGTTGGCACATCTTCAGAAAGCTGTTAGAAACAGCATATTGGACCCATTGCTTTATAAATAGTCATGATGTGGAGATACCAGCGTTGGACTGGGGTGGGCACAGTAAGAAGTCTCACAGCACCAGGTTAAAGTCCAACAGGTTTATTTGGAATCACAAGCTTTCGGAGCGCTGCTTCATCAGGTGAAGGAGCAGCGCTCCGAAAGCTCATGATTCCAAATAAATCTGTTGGACTTTAACCTGGTGTTGCGAGACTTTATAAATAACAGCATAGAGTTTAAAAATATTTCCGCCAATCCCACCATGATGCCACTAAAATGCACGTTTTCCTTTCACCGCAACCCCGTTCCGCACCCCCCACCACCCCCCGCCCCCCCCCCCCCCCCCCCCCTACTCTGTATCAGCATTCCACAGGGACATTGCAGACTGGATGGGCCAAATGGCCTGTTTCTGTACTGTAGGGATTCTATGGTTCCCTGTGGTAACAGCAATATACAACCACAAGATCAGAGTCTCACTCTCAGCTCCAACCAAAGGATAAAATATA